>NW_005054549.1:152263-166625 GCF_000277835.1 Geospiza fortis | reverse complement strand
CCAGTGTAAGAGTCTCACCGGCTCTCGGCACCGGGGCCACGCGGCAACAGGTCCGTCCGGGGAGCAGCGAGCCCCGGGAACGGGGCAGCGCCGGCGGAGCGCGCTCCGAGCTCTCCTTGGGAGAGGGAATGGCAGGAACGGCCCGCAGGGACAGAGAGCCCACCTGGCTCCAGCGTGAGCACGGAAGCTTTGCTTTGTGCGGGTCACTCGCTCCGGATTCCCCAGGACCAGCCTGTCCTCTCCATCCTGCCGCAGCATCCCTCGGCCTGGGGGCTCGTACCCGCTGCTTCCCCACTCCAAAGGACAAGCCAAGCTTCAGCCCTTATCATCCTGTTTTCAGGGCTGGCACAAACCCCAACCCTCCATTTCTTCCCAGACACACCAAACTGAAAAGACAGCCCAGATCTGAGTAGCTGGAATCCATTTGGACCTCTCCTGTTTCCAGAGCAAGGAGGTCAGGAACTATTCCCGCAAGTGTGCCGAGGAGCACAGCATTCAGCACTGAGAACAAATTTATTTCCTAACCCTCACCTCCAGAAACACTCATGTTCCTGGGTTTGACTGGGGGTGTCAGCAGGGATGGGTTTGAGTTGCAACTCTAGGATGGAAAACACATGTTGCAGACAACAATCTTTCAAGACTGCCCTTAGTTATCCTAGATGGTCACCCTGTTGAGTAAAGCTTTGTCTTCTGGTATATCCTGTGCATGAGATGTGTTACAACATGATACCAAAGGAAAAATAATTAGTGGCAACATTAATTAGATAGAAATCAAAATGGTCCAGAGCTGAAGGCTTGGTCTGGGTAATACTTGAGATCTCTGGGTAATACTTGAGACCAACGTTCAGGTCTGATTTGGGAAATTTCTGCTACGAATGGATCCCTGTGGGTAAATATGGAGCTCTTAAGATCTGTAAGTAAGAGCAGATGACGTGAAGGAGCCCATTTTCAAGTGGCACTGGATGCTATTCAAATTACAGAGCAATTACCATAAAGCCAGGTGCTCTGTTTCCAACTCTTTCTGTTTGTTTGTTTGTCTTTCCCCACTACCACGGATCATGGACCAAAATCCTTTGCCTGGCTTATGCCAGCCCAGGCCCTGCCCAGCCACAGCAACAGCACTGTTTTGCCTGAGATAAAAGCTGGTTTGGGGCAGAATGTACCTGTGTGTGACACAAATCACAGCCTAGGAGACAAACCCTGCAGAAGAGCATGAGCCTGGCAGGACCTGATGACCTTGCCATGAATTAGTCACAGCACAAAGAATGTAGATTGGTGTTGGGGTAAGAGAAGATGTTACAGCCTTGCTGGTGCCTGACCTTGGACGTGCATCTGCAAGAGGTTTTCCTTCAGGAGACAGATCTGGAAGCCACTGCTCTCACTTGGTCCAGGCAAAGCAGAAGTTTAGGGGAAATATGGAAAGAATGAGAGCTGAAGCTGTAAACAACATCTTATGGAAAATGCTGAGGGGTGCCCAAGTCCTTGGATACCTAATTCCCTTAGAAGATCCTAGAAAGGAAACCCAGGGTAAAGGAACAAGCCCAATTCTCCCAGCCTGGCTCCAGAGCAGAGGGGCTCCAGGTCTCTGTATCTACAAAGAGCAGCCATTTTGCAGCAGTTCACAAGGGATGAGACATGCACAGGCACTGCCTCTTTTCCTGAGAGCTGCAGCCTCTTCTTTTAGGGCTGTTGGGCAGGACTTTGGACCCAAGTCCTTTCCCTGCATTCTAATTGGTGATCGTGGCCAGCAAATTCAGTTGAGGCTTCAGAAATATGATTTTCAAAGGGATCCAAGTGATGAACACAAGCTGTACCTGTCCAGCCCAAACTGTCTCAAGCATGATCTACTTATTCAAAGGATTCTTTTGCAATGTTGGGCTTATTTTGAGTAGAGAGCAGGGAACTCTCTGTGTCCATGGTACATTCATCCTCCCTGGCTTTTCCACCTGGGGAGACTCCTCTGCCTCATTCATTTGCATTCAAGATTTGTTTCAGTGGAAGAGGGGATCGGACAGATTTTTTTTCATGGAGAAATTCTGGGATGAACTTAGAATCCACAACAAGAAAGGTCACTGTTTGATTTAATTATTTTGAGTTGTTTTCCACCCCGTACTCGGAGCAGCCCTCATGGCTCAGTAATTAGCAGTGGAGTGGAGGGGGAGCGTGCTGGACTTTGGCCCCATCTGACCTGATCCATACAACATTTCTGATTAATGCACCTGGTCACATGGCAGCTGTCAGCGACTTGTTGCTGGGCATCCAGAGGTTTCCAAGGGAACCGCTCCCTCTCCTGCCGATGCTCCTCAACAAGTGAGGGAGAGCCGCGGTGCGGTCCCGAGGGCCTGACGCCAGCCGGACAGAAGACGGGAGCAAAGGTGTGCGGAGGAACACCCGAAACAGAAAGCACTCGCGTGGAATTCCGTGATGCTGCTGGCGGAGCGGCTCGGGCAGAGCCCTGCGGGGCGTGCTCGGCTCCGCCAGCCGTGAGCTGCCTTCGGCTCAGCCCGCCGGCCGCCGCTGCACGCCCATCCCAGCCCACGCACCCCGCACACGCCCAGCCGAGCAAACCGCACCACAAACTCAACAACAGCTCCAGAGCAGAGATGCTCCATGGGAGTTCTGCACAGAGGAGCTCGAGGACACGTTTGAGACCCCTTTCCTGAGATGTGTTCCAAAAGTCTCTTATAATCACAGAGGCCTCGGTGGAAGCTTTCTACCACTGCACGCGCAGATCCAGCCTACCTGCATCCTTTGCAGGCTGGCACAGAGCTCCCACGTAGACCAATCTCCTGTCCCTCCCCCAAATCCCTTTCCCTATACATGCAGCTGGAGCTCTGCCCACACACAGGCGTGGCAGCCTCCATGCACAGCAGCTCCTCGCACCTCCCTCCACAGTCCCTCCCTGTGGAGGTGCTACCTGCAGGCATCAGGCTCTGAGCACCCCGGAGTAATCCCTGCCTGTTTGCACACAGAGCAGAGAACCACACACAAGTTTAAGTTGGAAAAAGCCCCTAATATCACTGAGTCCAACTGTTAACTCAGTACTGCCAAATCTACCTACAAACCTTCCAGTGCAAAGGGAAACTGAGGCACAGGCAGTCTCTGTAAAGCTCCCTGCAATGCAGAGTACAGCTGCTTTGAGCACAGCAGGAGAAGGCTGCAGGACAGAGGATCACAGAGGGGTTTGGATTGGAAGGGACCTTTAAGATCACCCAGTTCCATCCCCTGCCACAGGCAGGGACACCTTCCACTAAACCATTTACATGATGGGAAGGGAAAGATTCAGAGTCTGGTTCCTCTACCTGTTAACTTAGTCATACATCAGAACGTTTCATATAGGAGGTGTATCCGACTGAGGAGAAACGTTATTTGGACTAAGGCCAAAGGATTTACAAGAGGAGTGTCCTGGGTTTGGTTTGGGTAATGTTAATTTTCATTCTAGTAGCTGGAGGCACGATCAAAACTGCCTGTGAGACAGTGTTAAGTGAAGGATGCACCCGGAAAGTACAACTCCAGGAGGGGCAGAGAAGGCTACAAATGAACAGCAGCTCGTTAAGAGCCGAGGTCTGGACAGACTCAGACACGCTGCTGTGGGGCTGAGCTCTCCCTCCACACTCAGATTACGCCTGCGAAAGGACAAGGGGGTGTTTGTGTCGAATAACCCACTTTTAATGAGGTGTCTGCCAAAGGCACAATCAAGGAGCGGCAGAGTCGCTGACGCCCCGGGGGAGTGGGGATGTCTCTCCTGCCTTTATCTCGGCGCTGCATTGAACCCCGTGTGCCTGTGCTTGAACTGTGACATTGAGACCATCACAAACATAATGAGGAGGAAGAGGTCGCTCCGAGGCGTGTGCCTGTCCTTGGTGGGGTTTGTGCTCACAGCTCCCGCAAGAGACGCTCGGCTGCTGCAGCACTTAAAAGGAGAATGTTGTAAAAAATAAAGCCCATGCAAACAGAGTAAACAAGGAGCTTGAGAACTGGATCTGTCAGGGACTAGGATAGCTTGTAAAGAGAGGTTAAGGGAAAAAAATTAAATAAATAAAAACAAGCTGAAGAGCAAACAAGAGCACTGGAGGCAATATTTCCACAAGCATTAAAAGTAGAACCCATGCTCCATTTTCAGAAGTGCTTTTAACACATAGAAGTCATAATCACATGCCCTTCCAATAAAATCTGGGATTCTACTTCCCTCAGGTATTTTAGATGGTGTTTCTCACAACACAGGGAGTCAGTGCCCAGTGAAATTACCAGGCCAGTTTAAAACAAACAGAAAGAATTGCTTTTTCACACAGCACATAATTAAATCTTGGACTCGTTTGCCACAGGATATCTTGTAGCCTGAAAATATAAATAGGTTCAAAAGGTTTTAGACAAGATTATGGAGGTTTGGTCTATCAGTGATGATTAAACCTAATAGTTTGGATGCAACATCCAAGCAGACCCCACAGATTGCTGGAAGCTACAAAACTGCAGTTGGGAGAAGCCTTATTCTTTATACAGCCTTGTGACCTGTCCTGAGCATCTTCCTCTGGTTACATTCACGGCCAGCACATTGGGGTAAGGACGTGTCTCCTGTGGAGCAATCAGACCATGTTTATGGTCCTCCCTGCACCCCACTCCAACTCAAACACCCAAGCCTTGTTTTGGTTGAAAATGATGGAAAATAAACCCCTTGTGAGGCGCTGCAGCGTGTGCTGTGCTAGAGAGCAGTCTTATTCATTAAGGGAATGGTCTTGTATGCATTTGGGCCTGTTATCAGTAACACTCCAAAGGGAAATGGACTACTTAAACCTATTATATCACTGCTTTATTCACCGTGTGCTGCCATTTACCTCCTACATGACGCTGGGCTCTAATAGCACCAGTTCTGAGAAACCCTGCACATTAGCCACAAGCAGCTCATTAATCCACTGTTTTCATTCTTGCAAAAAAATGGGCTCCAACCACATGAGAGCTTAGATGCCGAGTGCTCAGCCAGAACCAAAACAGCTCTGTTGTGCCAGCAGTTCTGAGGTAGCCCCAAACAGAACAGCACTTCCAGCTGATGGAGCACAAAGGGGGATCCTTGGCTTGGAGCAACGAGGGCTGTGCAACCAGGAAACGGGACGAAGCTGTCAGCCAGCAGCTGCTGTGGGGAGACTTGGAAAATCCAATTCCTGGAGGCTCCAAGTCAGGTCTGTGTGGTGTTCTCTGGGATGCAGCTCCATCCCAGGATATCAATTGTCCCAGACAGAAGGAAAAAAATGAAAGGCATGTCTTGAACTCCAGCACGGGGAGTCCATGAGCAGGCTGGGGACTGGCAGAATTAATTCTGAGCAGGTACAATGAGCTCTTCCTCGAGAGCCCTTGAGGAAAATGAAAGGCCCCATGTGCCAGCCCGAGGCACAGCCCAGGGAGTCCTTTGGCCGCTCCGCAAACACGCAGAGGTTGTGGCACAAAGCAGCTGCCACATCTGTTCCATCAGGGACAAGAGCCCTGTAAGGGTCTGGCCTTTCTCTCCCGAGCCTGCTCCTGTTCTGTGCTGAGGAGCCAAGCTGCTCCATCTCCTGGGTGCTGCATTCCCTGACCCAGCTCCTCTCCATCCCAGGGCAGAGCTCCTGCAGGACTGCGTGGGTGTCTCCAAACAGGATTATTGCTGCTGAAATCTCCAAGGCTAACAAATGAACCCTTAACTAGAAGATGGACAGGAGCTCACTTGAAAACAACTGCTCATCCATGTGGGAGTAATAGAACATCTGTGTTCACAAACGAGGCACAAACCAGGAACAAGGGGCAATACTTTTTCATGAATGAGACTTCAGGAATCTGAGTTCTGTTCTTCTGGTCTTCTTTTTCCTGTCTTATTTATCCTGCCAGCTCTGTCCCTGTCACAGATCTCTTCCAGAACCATCAGGGTGCACAAAATGTAGAATATCCTGAGTTGGAAGGGACCCACATGGATCATCAAGTCCAATTCCTGAAAGTGTTGCTTTATTTGAGCTGGCTTAGTGAAAAATGAAAGCAGGGAAATCAGACTTAGAGGTGAGCAGTTGAGTTTATTTCTGCTCTTGGGTGAGGACATGAGAAATGGGAGGCAAGGGATAGAGGGCTGCTGGTGGTGCCAGAATTCCTACCTTGGTGGGCTCTTAGTCCTCTGGAGAACTGACAGCCCCACCATGCACACTGCCCAGGAAGACTGAGGTAGATAAAATCCCTCTTGCCAAAAGGAAATGTGATTCCAGGATCCTGCACCCTCCCTGCTCCAATGTGTCTGTGCAGAACAGCTCTCAATGAGCAGGGAGCTGAGAGGCACTTACAGAGGCATTTAGTCTCACACAAAACATTCTCCTGGGGCACGAGGGGGATGGAGCAAGGCCGGGCAGACTCCTCTCACCGAGCTCAGTTCCACTGAAATCAATACATGATTAGGCAGCGACTCCAGCCCTTAATATTCCACCTGTGCACAGTACCATGTTTGTGTTGAACAAGGAAGATTTAGGCTAGACATGGGGAAAAATTCTTTGCAGTGATAGGAATAATATACCCTGCAACAATCACTACCCAGCTGCACAACCTCCAGAGCTCTGACCAGCGTGGGTGCCAGGCCCCAGCTCCAGGCTGTCTCTGCCCCTTTCCAGCTGAAGCTGCCATGCCAAGTGCCACGACAAACAAGCTGCAAACCCCTCTCCCCACCTCCTGCCTCTCCCTGCCCCACCTGAGGCCCTGTTTTCTCTCGTGATGCTTCTAATGAAACTAAGTGGCTGCAAGCAGAAAGTTTCCACTTCCTGCCTCGAGGCTGATTAGTGCGGAGCTGCCACCGGCAGCGTCCCGGCTGGACGGGAACCCTCGGGGGAGGGATGAAGCCGTGCTCCGTGCCCTCTGCTCAGCGAGCACCATTAGAGCACTGACTGCCTAACCTGGCAACTGAGAGAGCAGGAGCTCGCTGCTCTGGCTGCTGGGGCCGAGGTCTCTGGAAAACATGGGCTGGTGCATGGAAGGATGATATCCCCCAGTCCTTGACACAGAGTTGCAGCAGCAGAACCCGGAGAAGAAGTTCTTTTATCCGGCACGCTGCAACAATCTTGGCTGGTGCTGCTTAAGGAGAGCTGGTCTCACCTACTAATTTTGTGTGTGCTTAATGCTGTCAGGAGACACTTCCCTGCATCCCTGGTGGATGGAGACTCTGTGTCCTGAGAGGGTAAAAGGGGCAGGTGCCAGGTGCTGCTCCATCTCTCCATCGCTGAACAGTGACAGAGATCAGGGCTGGCCCATGCCACATGCCCTCTCTTGCTCTTGGGTTACACTCCCACACCTCGGAGTCCCTGGCAGTTCCTGGAAATCTGGGTTGAAACAGAAGGCTTGGGTTGCCCTGCGATCACCTTAGGGATGGGAGGGGAAAGTAAACAAGATTCTGCTCAGCACTGCAGAGACCAACTGCTCCAGCGTTGCCTGGCAGATGGGGCCCAAGAGGGAGACCATCTGTTTGCAAGTGAAGCCCTAAACTTCTCCCTGTGAGATGCTGGGCTGAAGAGATCCAACAGAGTTCAGTGAGTGCAGAGGCACAGGGGAGCAGCCGTGACCTGGAGGGCTCCTTCAGTCCTTGGTGGGCAACTTCCAGAGCTGAGCCAGGGCTTGGACCTTGAGTCTGTGGGCTGTTGGATTCCTCAGCGTTCCTATTCTTTACATTCATTTTTTTCTCTCTCTCTACATCTCCACCCTCTTTTCCTCTTGGCAGTCCTTCCCATGTTTGTGCAGTGCTGTGGAACAGTCTGTGTTCCCTGCTGCAGAGCTGGGCAGGGGCTGTGTGCTTCACAGCTGCCACAGCTCTGCCCTCTGCCACTCTCCTTGTGCCACAGACCCCACCTGGCTGTGCCAAGGCCACCTGCCCAATCCGTGGCTGCTGACACTTCACCTGGCTCCTGCAGCACATCCCGGTGATACCAGCAGGGGTTAAAAAGCGGCACACTGGGGAGGTTGGAGAAATGCTGTTAGACCTAAGGGCAGGGGCTGGCATCTCAGAGAGAAGGGGATGGCATCCAGGGAAAGCTGGAGAAGGAAAGAGCAATTTGCTGATAGTCAGCATGTCTGGGAAGCTGGGAACATATTGCACTAAACTGATAATAACACCTTGAACAGCAGGGTGGTCGTTTCCATCTGGCCTCGTGCTGGGCTCGGGCTCTCTCATTTCTTCCCCCCTGCAGCCAGGGAATCTGAGGCACTGGGATGGCACAGGTCACCCAGCTAGGCTGCAGCTGGAAAGAGGAGAGCTGCCACAGCCTCTTGGCTCTCCTTCTGCCCCAACTCCATCCTCCTTCGGCTGGGGAGTGGGAAGGCACTGGAGCTCTTCACTTAATTAGAAGTAACAGCTGAAGCACTTGAGAAACAAAAGCTCCTTTCTATCTCTGCCCCACTTTTACTTGGGAGCCAGGGGTGGGGAGCAAATTGCTTGGAAGGCAGAAAGCGCCCTGGATCTTGTCACCATGGCTGCACAGGCACAGCCTCCTGTTATCTCCAGAGGAACAAAACCCTCCTCCCACCCTCCCTTGTCTCAGCTGGAGCTGATAAAAGGAGAAGAAATAAACAAAACAAATAATAGTAGTAGTAAGAATAGAAAAATACCCCAGCCCAAACCAGCAAATAAATATTCAGCGAATGAACCGATCTTCTGCAGAACATATTATTTTCTGCAGTGGATTTTGGGTTGTTGGAGAGGACTCCAATGAGTATTTCAGGTTATAGAGGCCATCTCAGGAATACTGGGATTTACACAGTCACAACTCAGGAGCATCCCAGATGATGCCATTTGCTGGAGAATAACAATCTCTACCTATATCCACATTAATTGTATAGTTCTGATTTATTTTCATATACAGATGTCTGCACTAATAACATGATCAGATATAACTTTTATGTCTTCTTGTTTGGAACCCACAATGATCACACTCTTAAGCTGTCAACAAGAGCTGGACTCCTGCCTCTTCTTCTTCTGGGTCACCCCACGTGCAGGGACAGAGAGTGTTGTCCAAATGCTCCCGGAGCTCCTGCAGCCTTGGGGCTGTCACCATTCCCCGGGGAGCCTGGGCAGTGCCCACCACCCTCTGGGGGAAGAACCTTTTCCTAATATTCCACCTAACCTTCCCCTGACAGACAACATATTCTTGTGCTACCACAGTTAAACTGCTTTTGGTACCTGGGCACCTCCAGTCTCTGCTGCAGTGTGGGCTTTAGAATGTAAATCAGAATGCAAACCGAAGTGGGCTGTTGCTGTTTTTGTTGTGTTCTCACAACTAAACAGCTAAAAATACACCAAATAGTATAGCTGTAAAGCAGTGAAAACTAGCAACCATATATTTGTATTTTGAGAGAAATTAGGGCTATTATGGTTGCTCCAGACGGGCTTCCTACAGGAACTGGGTGGATAATTTCACTGGGTGCTTCATGCACCACAGCTCTGACCATCTGCTGAAGGGAACATACCTTTTAACAACATGTCTCGTTTTGGCTCCGTGCCTTCAGGGCCACCTCCCTACAACAGGCACTATTTCAGTGCTTAATTACATTTACTGTTAAAAAGGACAACTTATTTTTAGTGCCTGTCTTTCCAATATCAGCTGGTGGCCACGGAATATTCCGCTGCCTGTGTGTGCCCATGGGAAGCAGTGTGTTTCAATCAGCCTGGGAATTATGTAGGCCATTGGAGCTGATGGCCCAGGGTAGCTCTAAGCTGTCTTGTATTTTAAAAAAAAAATTATTCATGTGTGAACAAACAAATGAAGGGGAATAGGAACAACTGATACTTCAGCTTAACCTAGTTTCCTCCTTTTGGCACTGGCTGGCACACTCAGTGCTTTGGCTCACCTACTTTTTTACTATCAGTAGTAGAAATGATAACATTTGCAATTTTGGCATGCAAATTATGACTTTGTAATACAATGAACATTTTTCTTAAGTATTGTTTACAGCTTTTTCTTGCAACTGCAAAAGAATATCAAGCTGTCCTTCCAAAAAGACTGAGTTAAATGGCTGATTATGTCTTTCCACTTTTCCACACCCACAATTTCCCCCATGGGTTTTTGGCCCAATGTAGCAAAGTGGGACCTGTAAAAATCCAATTTGGGCCACAAAAGATCATTCATTTATTCCTGGGAGACTCGAAGGGGTGGACTCTTATTTTTAAACTTACCTGCCCTTCCTTTGCATATGGATTTACCTGGATAAATTCATTTAGACCATGACAACAGCTTGCTGAAAAGATCAGGCTCTTGCTGATAGCTCTGAGCACGCTGCTCTTGTGTCCTCCCATGGCCAGATAAACATGAACATCTGCATTGCCACTGTAAAAACAGCAATGAGGATATTAATGAAACTGGGAGGAGAACTGGGACGGGGCTCCAGTGCTGACATCCTCCTGGAAAACTCTCCCCAGGACCTCTCTCTGAAGGTAGACACTTGGATGGCTTTGAGAACCTGAGCTGAGATCATTTTGAGGGAGTTGCTGGCATTTCCCCAAACACACCCATCCATGAAGAAGCCAGTGTCAGATTTCACAGCACACCAGGTGCTCAGGCCAGGCATGGACTTTTGGGGAACTTATGAGGGGAAAGAAATCGGGCAAAGCTGGGGATTGCAACTCAGGTAATGGAATCATGCAATACCCTGAGTTGGAAGGGTCCCCAAGGATCATCAGTCCAACTCCAGGCCCTGCACAGGACACCCCAACAATCAGAAGGGTTCCCCTGAGCCTCCTTTTCTCCAGGCTGAGCCCTCTCAGCTCCCTCAGCTGCTCCTGGTGCTCCAGACCCTTCCCCAGCTCTGCTCCCTTCCCTGGACACACTTCAGCCCCTCAATATCCTTCTTGTCCTGAGAGATCCAAAACTTGTCACCCCTTTGTCTCATAACCAGTGATGGTCAAGGACCAATTTCTCAGGGGCACATGGCTGTGGTGTGGCAGAGCTTGTTTGTGCCCCGGCAGTGTGTGACCCCTGCGTCCCCTGCTGACCATGCCACCCCTTTTATGCCTCAGCATCACGTGCTGGGTGAGTGTCTGTCCCTCCACTATCCCCAGTACACACCCCCGAGGTCCCAGCACCCACCAACTCCCAGCATCTGTGCCACTTGCTTGGCCTCTTTTCCTTTATGCTGCTCCCCTCCACCGTCGTGTGACAGCTATTGTGTGGTCCCTGCCGCACAAAAGCCAGCCTGACCTAATTTAAATCAGTGCTATTGAAGCTGTTCTTGTTTTATCTCCCAGCACAAGGACTGTGCTCCCCGTTTCAGAGGCAGAAGAAATGAATGGCTAATTGGGGGGGTATTGTGCACGGCAGCAGCGTCGTCTCCCGGCCCTGATTGTCAGCTCTCCTGCTCCACGGTGCTTCCAGCTCCCCTCTTGGAGCAGCCACGCAGGCTTTGGGAGTGGAGGGAGGAGAAGGGGAGAATGGGACTGTGCAGCCAGCGCAGCGTGTCAGGGAAACAAAGCCGAGCATGGCCGCCGGTGAGAGCTGGGGGAGGGCTCCTGGCTCAGAAAGGGCAGATGCTGGTGAAAATAGAAGAGAATATCCAGCCTTCACCTCCAAATGAGCCCCCGGGATCTTTTTTCCCTGCCACAGTCCTTCCTCGTGCTCTGGGAACCATCCACGGGGAGCGGGTGAGGCCCAGGGGTGCAGGGCCACACAGGTGGGAAGTGCTGGCAGCGGAGGAAGTGGGATAGGTCACGGACTGGAAGGGAGAATGCTGCAGGATCTTTGTCCTGCGGGCAAAGTTTGAGCCATCCCTGACAGTGGATCTTTGTCAGAAAAGAACATCCCCGGGAGCCATTCCAGCAAGCAGGAAGCAGCAGGAAGAGGGCCCCAAAGCCAGCGCTGCCCACGCAAGGAGCATCCAGAGCCCACAGCTCGGTGTGGTGCTGCCAGAACCACGGGATCTGCGTGGGTTTGGGAGTTCACACCGACAGCACAACATCTTCCACGGAATTCCTGTCTCTGCCTCCCACAGGTACCTTCCAAGAGCTTCTTCCCTGGCGCTGTCTGTTCTGTGGCTCCTCTCTCCACCATCGCCAGGCTGAAAGAGGGCTGCAGAAGAAATCAAAACCCAAAGCGTTTGAATCTTCCCATGGATAGTCTTGGGTCACTCACAGATCCACTTCCCCCTGCTCGAGGGAGGGGACCTTGCCCCCAGCTATTGATCAGCTCTGCCCCAGCACGCTCAGCTGATGCTCAGTGCAAAGGTTGTAACCAGTCCTCTCTGCAGCTCTGCCAGCTACAGGCAAAAAGGATTTCATTCCAGGATGTTTAACAACAACACGAAGCAAACAAGTGAGAGACAATTGGGTTTGTCATGGACTTGGATGTAACATTATAATCCTTATCGTAAATCAGATCAGAATAAAGCACTGGCAAGCCCTGAAGTTAAAGCATAAGTGACAACCTCTTCTCTGCCCCTTTTGGCCCCAAATCAAAAATCAGCTACAAAATTGTAAAATGAAATTGTAAAATTAAAGGAGATTTTATTAAGAGCAAGTGTTATTAAAAGTGAGGTTCTTTTTGCTATCATCTGAGTTTATGATTCATTTCTCCCAAGATTTTCTCTGCAGCCAGCAGAGCATAAAATACACTTCAAAAAAGAAAACAAAACAGGAAAACATAATTCTCATATTACCGCCTGATTCCAAGGGCTGAGGTTTTACCAAAAAGAGAAGGATTGCCATTAAGTAAATTGTTAACATTGCAGTAGGGTAAGAGGAACAAACTTAGAACTATCTGGGATTGTCAGCCCTTGACTGAGGGTGGTGAGGCCCTGGAATGGAATTCCCAGAGAGCTGTGGCTGCCCCTGGATCCCTGAAAGTGCCCAAGGCCCGGCTGGATGGGATATGGGATATCCTGGGACAGTGGAAGCTGTCCCTGCTCATGGCAGGGCGTTGAATGAGATGAGATTTAAAGTCCTTCCAATTCAAACCAGTCTGGCATCTTGTCAGTCTGTGATTGTCAACAGGTCTGTCCTTGGGGCCGTTCCTCTTCCAGCCCCTGTCCCCAGGGCCAGGCGGGTCCTGTCCCTCCCAGGCGGCTCTCCAGGGAGCTCCACTCCCTGTTGCCACTATTCTACCGACATCTGGTGGCAGCTGTCTTAGGGAAAAGCGACATTTCTTCAGCAGCGCCCTGCGCCCCCTCAGCGGGAACCTCTCTGTGGGGCTGTGTCGTCTCTGAGGGGACCTCCGAAACACTGCCCGGGACACGTACCTCAGTCCTCTCATGAGACCAGCGGGTGTCTGGGAGCTCCAATTAGACATTGGTGATTATCACTGGGTGTCCCGCGCGGCGCTTCTCGGGGTTTGCGGGAGGTTTATTTTGAGGTCGCCGTGAGGGAAGTCTGCATCCCCTCAGCCGCCATGGTGGGAACATGAGCCATCATTAGGCAAACCTTCCCATAGCGGGTTTCCGTAGTGTAGCGGTTATCACGTTCGCCTCACACGCGAAAGGTCCCCGGTTCAATCCCGGGCGGAAACACCAGTTTTTTTTTCCCTCATCTCGGAGTGGTTTCTTGTGGCTTTCCATTTCTTTGTTGTTTTGGTTTGGGAGGGGGCTTAAGGTTTGGTTTTGGCTTTTTTTTTTGTCGTTTTTTTATTCTGAGTTATGTATTTATTTCCCCGCCGTCTACTGACGACTCGGGGTCTCCACCGCGAGTTGGGAAGAGAAGTAACCGGCAGCATTTGCCCCATCGCTGACCAGCGCTCGCCTCCCGGCGGGGCTCAAGTGGCTGAAGTGCAGCCGGGCGGGCGCTCCGCGTGCCGGTGCATCTCAGTTCGGTTCGGATAGGTAAGAAACGGGGAAGGGAAAAAAAAATAATAAGAACAAAATAAAGCTGCGTTGGCCGGGAATCGACCCCGGGTCAACTGCTTGGAAGGCAGCTATGCTAACCACTATACCACCAACGCCCGCTGAAACAACGATTCCCGGCTTCCCTCAGGAGCATCACCCAGCGGGAACCAACCATTCTCGAACAAGGGATAAATCATAGCGAAAGATCAGAATGGCTTCACTGCCACTCCACGATGGCAATAAATGCTGGATTTGGGGCCCATCTCTGAAGGAGAGAAGGATCTTTTCTCCGTTCTTTTTTTACCCTGTATCAGCCTCAATTCTCTCTGTGCCCACCCTCTCCAAGAAGGACTGCCCAGGGAGGCGGCAGACTCACCGTCCCTGGAGGTGTTTAAGGACAGACTTAGCTCCATGGTCTGGATGATAAAGTGACTATCGGTCACAGCTTGGACTGGATGACCTCAGAGGTCTTTCCCGACACCTAATCTATTCTGTGTCATTTCTAACAGCTCCGTACTCCCGCAGGCATCTCTCCCCCGCTAGAGGCACTGGTTCCTCCCGCGCCGCCCGG
>NW_005054549.1:148582-151742 GCF_000277835.1 Geospiza fortis | reverse complement strand
TCTCGCTCGCTGCCCTTGCACGGGCAGGAGCCACGAGGGGCACAGGATGCTCCATCCCCGGGGATTCCCCCTCTCCTGCTGTCCCGAATCCCGGCCTTTGCTCTGCACCAAGGGCAGAGCTCCCGGCGAGAGCTGCAGAGGGACACGGGCTGCTGGCAGCCTTTGCCAGAGCTCATCCCTCGCTGGAGAAATCTCCACCCGTTTATCCCACCCTCGGTTGCTTTAATTTTTGGAGGTCTTAAAGCTCCTGGCCACGACCGGGACATGTTGTAAGGGCTCCTGTAGGTGACTCTGTTCCTGTGTTCCGTTGGCTCTTCCCGAATGATTCACGCTGGTTCCTGATCTCTTTTGTGTATTTTGCTCATTTTCTTTTTTTTTTTTTCCTGGTTCGAGATTTTACCGTTCCTTCCCTGTGTGAAATGCGTGATCTGGGCTGGGTGCAATGAGGGTTAAGATGTTCCTCAGAGTCATTAAAATCGCAGAGCAGCCGAGCCTGGCAGGACCTGGGGAAGTTTCTGGTCCAACCCCTGCTCAAGGCTGGGTCAGCTGGGAGATCAGACCAGGTTACTCAGCATTCCTGAGCATCGCTCCCACTGCCCTTCGTGCCTGCATCAAAAACTGCCCTTACACTGCTGAGCGCTGCTGCTTCCTCCCTCTCTGCTCTCCTCTGCAGCAGAGGAGTTTCTTTGTGAGGCTTTGTCTCTCCTGGTCCCCTGTGAGTGCGCTTTTGGTGGAGAAATGGCTGTTTGGGGAGAGCAGGAGCCTCGACAAAAGGCAGTGCCGGGTCTTGAGTGTGTCTGTGATTCAGAGCTAAAGACCTTTGTACTTGGGGAGACAGGACAGCAGTGAAGCACCTTCCTGTGCTCCTGGAGAGCAGATTGGTGTGGGGAGCCAGGGTTCCTCGTGGCAGCAGGCTGAGGCACAGGGGAGCAGCATTCAGGCTTGGAAGATAAATGTGGTTTTTATGTCCCAGGTGGGACTGTGACCCTCTGGCTGGCTCCTTATGCTCTGTCCTTTGTTTGACTCTTCCCTCTAAGTGTATGGACCAGACCTCTGTTTTATCAGTTTTTAGTACCTGATAGTTGCAAGAATTCCAGCATTTTGGGAAAGGGATGACAGAAAGGTTCAGTACTCAAGATTCTCAGATTTTCAGAAGAATTTTCTGGGAAGGAACGAGGCACACCACAGAGTTCACTGGGCCTCATTGTTCAGATGAAGTCTGTCAGATTTATCAAGGCTGTTCAAACCTAGGCTGTGCTGACAGAACAGATTTGGAGCAAGGAATGAAACCCAAGGATTTATTTGTGCCTCCCTGCTCAGCTGGAAATGTGACCTATGGAAGATGCTTTTACCCAGCAGCTGTATGAAATCTCCTTTCTCCCCTCTTCCTCCCCAGTTTCCTGTCCTGCCCAGCTCTCTGAGTAGTTAATGCAGAAGATAAAGAGGGTTCGTCTGGAAAACGAGACTGCAGGAAGTTGGAGAAGGTATGTCCAGGCCCCCGTGTGGCCTCTGTGTGCTGTGGGACAGAGCAGCAATCACCTCTGCACTGAGAGGAGCCCCATCTGCACAATCCTGCCCAGGGAGCTCTGTGTCAGGATCTGTGAGTCAGGAAGTGACTCAGGACAATAACTTCTTTCACCCACTTCCAATAGCGAGCTTTACAGTTTTTCCTGGGTTCTGATTTCCCACCTGTGCTTGTTGTCCCCTCCAGACTAACACCTTGCCCCAGAGGAGGGCTTGGTGGCTCACCCACCTCACCTGACGGGGCACAAATGGCATTAAAAGACCCCCAAGGGGCAGCTCCATGTTTTTGGGAGTGGAGAGAGCAGTGTTCCTGCAACAGCTCTGAGTCATCTCAGTCCCTGCCTCAGCGCGAGGCAGAAGGGACAGGGCCTCTCCAGCAAGGTGGAAATCTTCTCTGTGCTATTGCTGCCTGTCTTAAGATGGTTAATAACTGGTATCTTGATCCAGCTCACGTTTGAGTAATGTAATTCCCAAATTACTCTGAGATAAGTTACTCCATGCACTTATTTACTTACGTACACAGTGTTGCCAAACACCGGCTACGACTTTTTCCAGAGGTGGCTGTAGTGACAGAGGCAGAAATCTGAGTTTCCTTTTACTCTCTATCATGCCAGGACCTAAGTTTTAGGAAGTTTTTTTTCCCTTCTAGTGGGAGGTATCCCTGCCGTGGCAGGGGTTTGGAATTAGATGATCATTAAGGTTGCTTCCAGTTCAAAGCATTCTGTGATTTTTTGAGAGTCCACCAAGCTACAGCAGTGCCCGTGGTAATTCCCAGCACTCCCTCCTCAGTTTGTGTGGTGGCTGCTGTGCTTATCCCAATTCCCCACTCCATTCTAGTGTCGAAGTCACCAGGATGAGAGCAGTGCCAAGCTTAGAGCTGTGCTGTTCACATGATAAAATCATGGCAGTATATTTTGGAAGGGGCTCCAGGCTCCAGTTCAGCTGGGGGCAGGTACCAGTATCACATCTGTGGATTGGTTTTAAAGGTTAAACTTTCACTTGTGAGGAGCCAGCCTGAGTGAGATGGATTCATCAGCTGGGTGAGAGTTACCCAAGGGCCAGGCTTTGTGAGCTGAAGCCAGAGTATTTAACTGGCTCAGCTGACCTGCAGTGGGATGGGGTTGGAGAATTGCTCTCAGTTTATGGATTTTCATGGCCTTTCTGTCATGTGTTTCTGACAGGCAGCACTTCTGCCTTCAGATGTGATTTTAGCTGCTGCAGTGGAGAGCCTGGATACAGGCAGAGGCCGCAGACACACAGTCTTAAAACATCCCACATCTCTTTTGTGGTTTCACTTGGGCTTCCTGCCTGCCTTTGATTGGAAAATACTCCTCTTTATCCATTTTCAAGCTGTGGATTTACTGCTGGGCAGTAGGTACCAGGAGTACCTAAAGAATTATTTTGGGATCTTGTGTTACTTTTGGCACATTTTGTACAATTTTGGGACTTAGGAGTCTGAGGAGATGTTACATTTTCAGCCCTTGCACAAGGCTGATTCTGTCTCCTTGGAGCAAAATTATCCAAGCTAATTTTGTCCAGTAAACTGAAGTTCTTCTGAAATTCTCTGTAACATTCTTTCAGGTACCTCCAAAACCCCTCAAGTGTCCTCTTGGAGGGACATCCTGCTTCTCAAGTG
>NW_005054549.1:118735-148556 GCF_000277835.1 Geospiza fortis | reverse complement strand
GATGACATCACTGACCTTGGGCAAGTCTGTGGGTCCACCTCAGCTCAAATTAACATTTGTGTTAATGTGGAGGTGGTTCTTACCCTCTCCTTCCACACCTGCTCACTTGGAAATCTCTGAGGAATGTGTGCCACGTTTCTCAGGATACAGCCAGGGTCTGCTCCTGCTGCCTTCTCTCTCTTAGCAAAGCACTTGCACTTTTTTTTCCTGATTTCCCATCTCTCTTACATCATTCCTGGCATCAGTATCTCCTCAGGTAAGTGAATGGGTCTGAACCTTTCTCCCCAAGTGATGGGCAGGTTTTCCTTTGGGATAGGAAGGAGATTCCACTTCTGTGGTCTCACAGGTCAGGAGTTTATGTGCCTTTATGATAGCACATAGCTTTGATGACATATCCATCTGAATTCCTGGAGTGGTTTTCCTTTGAGTCAAGCTGCTCATTGTCTGCACCAGAATCTGCTGCTTGAGCTTTCTTTAACAGCTTATTCTAGAGCCAGCCCTGGGAGAGGGAGTTCTCTGAGGTCAATATCTTCATTTACAGGATTCCATATGGGATGGGAGATGGACTTTTCCTTTCAGTGTGTTTCAAATGTAATCCTTGAGCACAGAGAATCCCAGGATCTGTAGTTTAAGGAGCACCTGCTTGATTTTAAGGCTCAATTCTCTCCCTCTACTCCTCCCTCAGTTTTTTGCCCAGTTCTGAAGGGGAAGCGAGGATGACTGCAGTGGACACGCTCTCGGACAGCTCCGAAGTGGTCGAGATGGAGGATGTGCCTTCCCAATTCCAGGTGCAAAAGCATTCTTGGGATGGGCTGCGTGACATTATTCACAGCAGCAGGAAGTACTCGGGCATGATAGTGAACAAAGCTCCCCATGATTTCCAGTTTGTCCGGAAAACAGAGGAGTCCAGCCCGCACTCTCACCGCCTCTATTACCTGGGTAAGCCTCGTGCCAGCATCAGGGAAACGTGGGGCTCTTCCAAACTCAGCAGGCAAGGGAAGGGAAGGGGAGGGATGGGAGAGATCTCCCTCTGTGAGATTTGGGAACTGAGATTGGGTAACGTGGCTCGAGGTCTGCAGGATCTTCTGCAAAGCCTGGGACTGAGCAGGGACTCCCCAGTGCCAGACAAGCCTCAAACACAGGGATCAGCTGTGACAAGGGGAAGTGTTGGCCAGCCAGCACTTCTGTGTCCTTTGTCACGCAGGGGATGGGCCAAGAGAAGGGACTATCTCATGCCTCTGTAGCTTGGGAGAAGTGGGATTTACTTGCTTCATTAACCAGACTGACTTTCCAAGAAACTCGCTGTCAGTAATGACCAATTACATGTTGCAACATATTAATGGCAGGATGGTGGTGTCTCCTGCTGTGTTAGGTATCATGAAGGTAGGATGCTTTCAAGAGCAGGGAAGAAAATTGAGGTGGGAATGAGCTGTTCCTGGCATTTGCAGGGAAATATTCCTTTCCTTCAGTGGGACTGAAAGCAGAATTCCATGTTGTACAGATCCCTTGTTACAGATGGAGCCACGATGTAATTAGTGACAGAGTTGTTGGATTTTAGTAACTGCTGGATCATTTTGTGGCTGGTAACATGGGAAGCTTTATAGACTATAAAGAGTTTGTTGTGCTTTGGGGCATGAGCTGATCATTACTGGGCCAGTACAAAAATTGCCAGATATGCAACTCTGTGCAGTTACTGCTGCCCTGAAGTGACCCTGCTGTTCTTCCTTCTTTTTCCGGGTTTTGAGTGTAGGTCACTGTAGGATGCTGGATTTGAGGGACTGATTTGTGTTGTCACTAAGCAGCTCCTGTGTGCCAGTGACTTGATTTGTGTGGTTCTCATAAATTCTTGGGACACAAGTGCTGCTCTGAAGGGCAGGATCCAGAACTGGCATATTTTTCTTGTCAAGTCTGAGCAGTGAGGCTTGATTTAAAGCTGAATGTATTTCCAGTTCACTTTGATACTGGTTTTGATCTAGATGATTAAAGAACTAAGTGGCTAATTTAAAATTTTTTTAATGTTCTGTTGTATGAAATGGCAACCAAACCAGCTACTGGGTGGTTGGTGTTCTGCCAGGGTGTGACTGCTCCAGGAGCCAGAACCAGGAATGAGGATACACGAGTGCCTTTTCAGTGTTTCCTTCCTTAAGGAATTGTACAGGGCTTAGAGCAGGTTAATCCCTCAGTCAAGATCAGCATCAGCCAGGTAATCCCAGGGTACCTCTGCTCAGATGTCCCTAATAAAGCGTAAATGCTGATTTAAATGCTGATTCTTTTCCATAATAAATGGACACTCCCAGGCATAGGGCAGCCACAGCTTCTCTGGGCAGCCTGTAAGTTCACAAGTGTTTAACTCAGTGTGCTGTTACTGCCCCAGCATGAAATAACATTTTAAAGTGTTTAAATAAAACTGAGCAGTGGATGGAGAGTCCTGATGAACTTTGCTGTAGGGTTGAATATTTCATTTGCAAGCAAAGTAAACTGTCTTTTGGGGAGGAAAGCAATATTTTCCTTGTAAATGCCAATTGATTGTAGTCAGCTTGAGGTCATTGGAGAAAGTTCTAACATCAGGGGAAGGGAAGTCCAAGTCACATTTGCCTGAGTGTCAGATATGTGTGTCCAGAGTCATTTGTTCCTCTGTGCAGTTTTTCCTGTATGGCCATCCTCAATCATTCCTGGGCCATCCCCACAGAGTTTTGTGTTGTATCGTGGCAGATGCTGCTTATGTTAAACACCACATGCTCAGCACTTTGGTGTTCCTGGATCTCTGAGGATTAGATCTTCACATATTGCTCTGCTTCCTGAGCACTTATTAATATTTCAGTTTTAATTTGAAGTAACTACTGCTGGGTCAGCCAGCTCAGAAATCTCTCTGTTCTGCCCAGAACATGTGCAGAGTAGGCAGTATCAGGGCACAGATCCCTGAGTGAATTTCTGATCCCGGGAGTCTCTGCAGCATAAGCAGAGGGCAAGTTCATGGTCTTTGTTTTGGTGGAAACTGTCAAAATCACATGTGAGGATATTTGATGGTTGTTTTGGAAGTTGGATTAAGGCCAGGAGCTCATTTGATAACCGCGGTCAAAGGCTTATGTAAAATGACAAGGTCTTTTGACTCTGTAGGATACTGTTTCACATTTGAATGGGCTCTCTGGAGCTTCCAGGCTTTTCCTTCCCCCCTTGCAAGCTGCTGCCTTGGCCTGAATCAGGTCCCTGTAGCAAATTTCTGTATGAGAAATGTGGAGAGTAATGTTGAGTCACCCATTCAGGGAGTGGTGCTCTTAGTGTGGATCTGGAGCATGGGAGGACAGGCACAGAGGGGAAAGTTGGACCTAAAACATTCTGGAGGGGTGGGATATGTTAAATCTGGCTCAGGAAAATTCCAAACAAATCAATATCTAAGTGGTTTAGATGTTATTCTGGGATTGATCTGGGAGCTGCTTGGGAAGGAATGTGGGTAAAGGTCTCTGGGCAGCCCCAGCCCCTGTTTGCGGACTTCTGTTTGAATTTGCTCTTTGTCCTGGCTAATTCATCTTGAGTAGGATGATGCTTTTGTCCTCCTAATAGGAATGCCATATGGTAGCAGAGAGAATTCCCTTCTTTACTCAGAGATTCCCAAAAAGGTACGGAAGGAGGCCTTGCTGCTCTTGTCCTGGAAACAGATGCTGGATCACTTTCAGGTAAGCTAGCTATTCCCAATTATAATTATAGGATTATAATTGGGAAGAGCCTGGGGAAAGTGGGTGATACTGTGGTGGGGACATCTGTGTGGTGTCTGTCATCCTTCCTGCTTTTAAAAAGTTGGGAAAGTTGAGTTTAAATTGCTGCTTCTGCCTTACACTGTTGTGAGTGCACCAGAAAGGGAGGGAACTTTCCCCTCCCTGGTTTCAGTATCTTCGTGTCCTTTGTCACTGGCAGAATTGGAGGGTGTTGGTCTTTTCAGCCCGACTTAAAAAGTTCCTGGTGGAACAGAATTTATCTGCCTTGACCCCATTTGGGCTGCGAGTTCTCTCCAGGGTAATTCAAGATCCCGGAAGAACTTTTGTTTGCAGTGTCTGACATGGAAACTGTTTGTGAAGGCTGCAGATAACGTCATTAAGTTAATTGGTTACATCTGATTTGCATAAGCAGAGCAAGCGCAGCTGTTCTCACTTCATGCTGAAGTGCCAACTGTAGAACTGAGAGATTCACAGCTCATCCCTGCTGTAGGGGGAAATTTGGGGGGTTTAGGCCTCCTGGACCCCACAGCTGTAGCCTGGAGTACCGGAACTGGGGATCTGTACCCTGACACTGCTGCCTGTTTGAGCCAGGGTGTTGTGACAGGCTCAGAGCACTCCTGTGAACGTTGCTCTCCTTGCAGATCCTTTCAGATATTCCTTTCTTCAATTCTAGGCAACCCCTCACCACGGGATGTATTCCAGGGAGGAGGAGCTCTTGAGGGAGCGCAAGAGACTGGGTGTCTTTGGGATAACATCCTATGACTTCCACAGTGAGAGTGGCCTGTTCCTCTTCCAGGCCAGCAACAGCCTCTTCCATTGTCGAGATGGGGGCAAGAATGGCTTCATGGTGAGTCTGCCAGGGACTGATTTCATGGACTCACCTCAAAGGGGCTTGATGGTTTGGATTGGAGGTGGCTGCATGTGGAATCCCAGGCTGGATTGGGATGGAAGGGACCTTAAAGCCCATCCCAATGTCACCTCCTGCCATGGGCAGGGACACCTTCTGCTATCCCAGGGTGCTCCAAGCCCCATCCAACCTGGCCTTGGACATTGCCAGGGATCTAGGGCCACCCACAGCTGCTCTGGGCACCCTGTGCCAGGGCCTGCCCACCCTCCCAGGAGGTTCTCCTGGAGCCCCTTCATGCACTGCAAGAGGCTCTGAGGTCTTCTCCAGTGAACATTCCCAGCTCTCCCAGCCTGGCTCCAGAGGGGCTCCAGCCCTTGGAGCTTCCCTGTGGCTCCTCTAGACCTGCTCTAGCAGGTCCACATCTTCCACATCTTCATTCCTTTGGTTATGGTGGCTGCTCTTGTGTCCTGTCAGGGCCACATTTGCCATCATCCCCTGGCTGTGCTGTGTCTCTTTTAGGCTTTTTCTCTGCAGAGCTGGGAGCTGATGTGGCACCCAGCTCTGTGTGTGTGTCTCTTGCCACAGGTGTCTCCAATGAAGCCTCTGGAGATCAAGACTCAGTGCACAGGGCCACGGATGGATCCCAAAATCTGCCCTGCTGACCCAGCCTTCTTCTCCTTCATTAACAACAACGACCTGTGGGTGGCAAACATCGAGACAGGCGAGGAGAGGCGGATGACGTACTGCCATAAAGGTGTGGGGCTCCCTCCACCCCAAAGGGAATTCCTCTGAGGAATCTGGCCTGCAATACCCACATTCCTGGCTTATTTCTTACAAGTGCATTTGTCTTTTGGGTCAGCATTTTCCAAGGAGATGTAAATGCGAAATGCAAATGCTGTCTCGTCTTTGTTCCTCTCCAGGCTTATCCAATGTTCTGGATGACCCCAAGTCTGCTGGTGTAGCCACTTTTGTCATTCAGGAGGAGTTTGATCGGTTCACGGGCTATTGGTGGTGTCCCACAGCTTCCACAGAAGGTCAGTCACTGTTCTGCTCATCAAATCCTGGCACTGTGACTGCTGCCTCCAGCTAGGAATGAGGTTCTGAGCATGATTTTCCTTTGGGGTGTTCCTGGGGAGATCACCTGAAGGAACAGAGCACTGAGGGGATTATAATCGTGCAGTGTTGGCAGGTGGTCACTAAGAGCTGGGGCTGTACAGGTGTTCCCTCTGCACCAGTGCTCCAGGCAAGGCAGAAACAGCAGGAAATGCTGTTGTAAAGATTCCTGCTCTCTGTCCCAGGTTCAGAGGATTTGAAAACACTGCGGATCCTGTATGAGGAAGTTGATGAGTCAGAGGTGGAGATAATTCATGTTCCTTCACCTGCCTTGGAGGAGAGAAAAACAGATTCCTATCGGTACCCCAGGACAGGTGGGTGAAACACGTGCAGCTGCTGAGGCAGCTCTGGACTCCTGCTGGAATCAGCCCTGGAATTGGGGCTATAAACTTTGCATCATTAATCTGGGCACTTACTGGGATGTAGAAACAGGTTGTAAAAGTTGAGACCTAATTGACTCTCTGATCCCAAAACCTGCTGCAAGAAAGGCTGAACTTTAAATCCCAGCCCTAAATGAAAGGATTGCTGAGGAAGTGGAATATATCTGGTGGCATATTGTGGAATACATTCTGAATCCCATCTTCCCTCTCCCTCCTGGGAACACGCACAGCCAGCTAGGGAAGGCAAAGCAAACTGTTCCCATTCCCAGAAATGACTCTGGTGTTTGCTCACATACAGATTTGATATTTGTAAATTCACACAGAGCCATTTCAGTAGGACCAGGGGCAGTTCTCCTTTAGAAGCTGTGTTTTGTGTAACCACAGAATGTTCAACTTGATCATCTTGGTGGTTTTTCACTTCTCTGCAGGCAGCAAAAACCCCAAGATTACATTGAAACTGGCAGAATTTAAAACAGACAGCAAGGGTAAGGTAAGTGATAACTCAGAAGGGACATTGCACAGGAGGGTTTTTGAAGCTCCCTAGAATTCAAGCAAGGTCACAAATAAATCCTAAATAGTGTTAGTCCAGTTTTTTTATTTTCTTGTGATAGTTGGATCTCTAATGTGTTTATCCAAGAAACAAAAAGACTTGAAAATGCTGACAAGAATCATTCTGGGGGAGATTCAGCTGGGAATGTGGAGGGAAGGGGGAATTGGGGCTTGCCTGGTGCACCATGGCAGAGACAGGAGGGCTGGAGCCAGGTCTAATCTGGGGCTTCAGTCCCTGCCTGTGTCCTTTCCTGTGGCTGAATGCCAAAATCATTTTGCTTTGAAGCCGTTTTTCCCTTCTCTTCGTGCTCTTTGTAGCGAGGCTTGCTTCTCCTGGCCTGACCCTTGCTGATGCCAGTAGCTAAACTTCCTTGTTCTGCCATCTCCCTGAGCTTCCCTGGGAGAAGGTGATGAGCTCTGGTGCTCTGATTTGATGTTGGGCCTTGCTTTTGCTGCAGATTGTGTGTGCTCAGGACAAAGAGCTGGTGCAACCCTTTACTGCCTTGTTTCCCACTGTGGAGTACATTGCCCGTGCTGGATGGACCCGGGATGGCAAATAGTAAGTCCATTTTCATTTTCCTCCCAGAATAACTTTCCCAAGGGCTCCTCTGGTTGCAGACCCTCGACATGCTTCTGCTGTGTTCATGACCTGGTTTTAAAGCCCCAAGTGCCAGAAATGGCACATGAGTATTTGGCCTCTTCAGTGCTGTAACATCCTAAAAGTAGGAACAAAGCAGAGCAGAGTGACAGGCTGTGGGGTTTGTCACAACCAGAGTTAAATGACATTGATACAGTAAGTGGGCAGTCCTGGGGAATTCTTTGGAGCTGAAAATGTTTAACACAGGTACAGGGTGTTTCCTGCTGAAAATGGGGGTGTTCTGTGGGCAGTTTTATCTTTGCTCATTGGCACAGTTTGTCCTGAGTCACAGGACAGAGGCAGGGTCTGTGGTGCCAATGAGCAGTTTTATCTTTGCTCATTGGCACAGTTTGTCCTGAGTCACAGGACAGAGGCAGGGTCTGTGGTGCCACGTCCTTCATGCAGCGTGTCCAAAGAGAAGGATTGCTCTGGGGCTGGCTATTGCTCCAAATGGGATACATAGTCTTGCCTGAAGAGTTACAGAATTCACCCCAATCTGATTGAAATTTTAAAGTTCTTAATTTTCCCCCTCCCAAGCTTGGCTGTTAACTGGTGTGTGTGCCGATTAAGTTAAGGTGACTTGGCTGTCTTTGAAGGTGGCATTCTGTAACTCATCATTAATTTTCTGCTCTGGAAAGGAAATTTAGAGAGCTTTCCAGCAGGTAATCCCAGAGGTGATTGTGATGTTCTGCACCAGAGCTTATCTAAATGTGCTGAATATCTCAGTTCCTGAAATCCTGCGGTGCTGGGGGAGAACTGGCTCTTTTCAAATCTGTCTTTCATGATGAAACTCCCCTGGATGCACTCACAGGCCTTGGGGTGGCTGTGCTTTGCCATCTGTCATGCTGAGAGCCTGCAGTGCAGCACCACTTCCAGAGACTCTCCTTGGAGGGGAGCAGGGCTGGGACTGAAGCAGCTCCTTCCCCTGGCACCCGTGTTGGGTCTGTGCCTCTCCCTGGCAGAGCACGAGGAGGAGGCTGCAGACAGAGCTCTGGGAGGGTGCTCACTTGAGCTGCAGGAGAGCTGGAGCACAAACAGTGCTTCCTGGTGGAGGGGTGTCCAAGGAGGAGTTCATTCTGGAGACAGGGCTGTGTTAGCAGTGCTCCCTTGGAACAGGCACTGGCAAATCTGTCAGACATCTCCCCTGAGCGATACCCCTGTGAAATACCAGAGCTGTCTGGCAGTACGTGTGTGTTGGCACAGCTTCCAGGGGATTAGAAAGCAGCAGTGATGAGAAAAGCTTTGCATTCAGATGCCCAAATCCTTTCTGGCAGCGGGGGGAAGAAAGGGATGCATGTTCTGAGTGTTGGAAAGGGACCTCTATTCTGTGGTGCTGACATTCACCTCCGACTTCTTTCCCCAGTGCCTGGGCTATGTTCCTAGACAGACCTCAGCAGAGGCTCCAGCTAGTCCTTCTGCCTCCAGCACTCTTTATTCCAGTCCCAGAAAATGAGGAGCAGCGTGCTGAATTTGCCAAAACTGTGCCAGAAAATGTCCAGCCATTTGTGATCTATGAAGAAACCACTGATGTGTGGATAAATGTAAGAGGCTCAGGGCTGGGAGGAGAACACAGGCTGCCCCTTCCTCCCTCCCCTCAGTTAACCATTCTCATGTTGATTGGTGTCCAGTTAAGTCCTTGCTATGGCAGCTTTGCTACTCAGTCCCAAATTTGGCGTTGAATCAGGGGTTTGATAAATCACTCACAGGTTTCTCATCTTGTGTGGCAGGTTCATGACATCTTCTATCCTTTCATCCAGCCGGAGGGGGAGGAGGAAGAGCTCTGCTTTATCCGAGCCAACGAGTGCAAAACGGGGTTCTGCCACCTGTACAGGGTGACAGCAATCCTGAAGCCAGGCAGCCACGACTGGGTGCAGCCCTGTGTCCACAGTGAGGGTAAGGGCTGCAGCCCTGGGAGCTCCCCCTCCTGCTGGCCTTTGGGGAGGGCAGTGATTGATGCTCGTGGTCTCTCTTGTAGATGATTTCAAATGTCCCATCAAGGAGGAGGTTGCCCTGACTGGTGGGGAATGGGAGGTGCTGGCAAGGCACGGATCCAAGGTAGGGGTTATTTTTATTCTCTTGCAGTGCTCAGCTCTGCATTGTCTGCCCCCAGTCCTGGCCTGAGTCCTCCTTTACACTTGGGACCTGCTAGAACTGCTTAAGCTTCATTTTGTTGCTGTTTTTATTGCTGCCTCTGCTTTCCCCAGAAGTGCTGTAGGCCAGTGCACATGGATCTGATTGCCTTCTTAATCAGACTTCAGATTGCTCCTTAGGTAAATCCCAGGAGTGGGTCAGGCCATAAAAAAGGACACAAGTCTGAGGTTTAAGAGCAACAAAGAACCATTTTGTGGAGAAGCTGGGGATTGCTGCCGTTGCTGAGGCATTTTAACTCCAATGAGTTCTTGCAATGTGGAAATGTGTCCTGGCACTCAGAGTGAACTCTTGGTCTCCAGCTGATCCCTCAACAGAGCCTTTAGGAACAAGGCAGCTGGGGAATATAAAGCAATTTAGAATATGGAGAAGCTGTATCTGTTGTTGCTTGCAGAACAGCCAGAAATGAATTTTTATTAATCTTGTAGAAACCCAGTTTCATTTTTGCTTCAGGAATTAACTCCGAGTCTGATCTTTAACACTCCCAGGTGATTCTGTCAAAATAAAGACCTTGGCTGTTCATTTCCAATTAATCTGGATTTTCACTTCTCGCTTTTTAAAAGACCAACAGCTTCAAGCTTTTGGTTTCTGCTGCTTTTCCTCAATCTGCAATTAACCTGCTGTCCCTCCCCATGTGGATTCTCACTGTACATGCTGTTGATTTTGGCCACAGCTCTTCCCTGCATGTGTTATGGCTAAAATTGTGTTAGCAGCAATTATTTTGATGCATTTGTTGCTCCACAGGGCTCTGCCTGGTTTTCCTGGCCAATTGAGTTGGATGTTTTTCCCTTTGCTGTTCACAGGGGTCTTCAAACTGTGGGTTAGCCAGAAATAGCACTTGGAAACTGTAAGGTGGAAAAACAGTTCAGTTACTGTTGCTGGATCAATGCAGGATTTAAAAGCTGTCGCCTCTGTTCCTGCCTGACTGGGTGGTTTTTAGAAACAGCTTTATCTGGACAGTAAAACCTATTTTAATGTGTCTCAAAGTTTGGTGCTGAGAGCTGTTAGACTGGTCCTCCCACAAATGGGAATTCATTACCATGATGGCTGGAAAAAAGGGACCTGTACCTTTATAATGCAGCCATGCTGGCTGTGGCCAGGTGAGGGTTGGGCTCTTCTGCCTGGTAACAAGGGACAGGAGCAGAGGAAACAGGCTCACGTTGCTCCAGGGGGATTTAGGTTGGAGATGGGGGAAATGGCTGCACTGGAAAGGTGATCAGACACTGGGACAGTGCTGTCCCGGGCACTGGGGAGTCACCACCCCTGGAAGTGTTCAACAGGGTGTGGATGTGGCACCTGGGGATGTGGGTTAGTGGTGAACATGGTGCTGCTGCGTTCATGCTTGATCTTGGAGGGGTTTTTCCATTTTCTGAGTGATTCCATGGTTCTGTAAGATGCCATATAAGCACAGAATGTTCTTTGTTAAGAGGATGGCTTCCTGTTAACCTGCAGGAACAAAGCCCAGCTCTTAATGCCCATTAATAAGCAAATGTTTTGAGTCTTTAACAAAAGGGCTGAGGGACTGCTGTCTGTCACTGCATTGTGTTGTCTGCAGTTCTCCCAAGTGCTGTGTGTGTTCTCTGGCCCCTCAACCCCCTGCCCTGAGCAGCCCTGTCATGGTCTGTGTGTGTTCTGGGCTGGCAGAGGAGCAGAGCTTGTCCCTGCCTGTCCCTGAGGCCTCTCTCCTGGCACAGATCTGGGTCAATGAGGCCACCAAGCTGGTGTATTTCCAAGGCACGAAGGACACCCCGCTGGAGCACCACCTCTACGTGGTCAGCTACGAGTCTCCCGGGGAGATCATGCGCCTCACCACTCCAGGCTTCTCCCACAGCTGCTCCATGAGCCAGGTTTGTTGTCCCTTGGATTCCTGACTGCCAGGGGTCCTGACTGGGAATGGCAATGACTCGTGGCCAGTAACGAGTCCTGAGCGCTGCTCGAGACGAGCGCAGTGCAGCACCTCATGCCCTGACTCTGCTGTGTTCCCTGCCAGAACTTTGACATGTTCATCAGTCACTACAGCAGTGTGAGCACTCCTCCCTGTGTGCATATCTACAAGCTCAGCGGCTCTGACGATGACCCTCTCCACAAGCAGCCCAAGTTTTGGGCCAGCATGATGGAGGCAGCCAGTAAGTCCTGGGGAGGGGCCAGTGGGGCCTTTCAGTGAGAACTCCCCAGCCCGTGGCCAGGAGTGATGGGGAGGGATGGGGTCTGAGTGCCTTCACTCTGAGGGAAGGTGAATCGTGTTATCTTGTGCGGGAGACACTTCTCACTTGCCCAGGAAATGTTCTGTGGGTTTTGATGTGTTTCACACCTGGAGAAAAAGTCCTGCTCTGGAATGTACAGAGTTGACACACACACAAGGATGGGGTTTTACTGTGGAGTCACTGAATGGTTTAGGTGAGAATGGACATTAAAGTCCATCCTGTTCTCATGCCCTGCCATGGACAGGGACATCTTCCACCACTCCAGGTTGCTCCAAGCCCTTTTCAACCTGGCCTTGAACACTTCAAGGTGCTTTTTTTATTTGGGATTTGTCTCAAGAGGGAAGGGACAAGTACCTGGGATACAGTGGCTGCTCCATTCTGCACTGCAGGTTTTAAAGGTTTAGGTACAGCTCACCTGTACCCTACTGCAAACACTTTGTCCCATCCCTGTTGTTACCTTCTCCCACCCTGCTGTTGTGGCACAGTGCCCATTGGAGAGCTCCCACCTGGTGAGGTTTTCCTGTGGAATCCCTTCCCTGTGCAGGCAGGTGGAGGCTGTGCTTCCCAGCGAGGGGCTTTGCTAAGCCTTGGTGTGGTTTGGTGTTGAAGGAGCCCTGCTCAGGGTCAGCTTTGGACAGGGCTGGTTCAGGGGGTGGGAGCAGAGCCTGCTCAGTCCCTCAGCACTGTGTGTGACCCTCCTGCTGCAGGCTGTCCCCCAGACTACGTCCCCCCGGAGATCTTCCACTTCCGCACGCAGTCGGACGTGGAGCTCTACGGAATGGTCTACAAACCCCACGATGTCCAGCCTGGCAAGAAACATCCCACGGTGCTCTTTGTGTATGGAGGCCCTCAGGTAAAAACCATGGGGAATGCTGGGGTTAGGGCTGGGGCTGCTGCCCAGGGCAGAGCTCTGTCAGTCATGCAGCAAGACTTGCACTTTGGGTAGCAGTGAACACTGTCATGGAATCATGGAATGGTTTGGGTTGGAGTGACCTTGAAGCCCATCCAGTCCCACCTCTGCCATGGGCAGGGACACCTTCCACTATCCTAGGTTATCCAGAGATCCAGCCTGGCCTCGGACACATCCAGAGATGGGGCAGCCACAGCTCCTCTGGGCACCCTGTGCCAGGGCTTCACCATCATTACAGCAAAAAACTTCCTCATAATATCTAATCTAAACCTACTCTTTCTGTCCCTGTGTTTGACCTCTGCTTCAAAGCTCAGATGACTTTTCCAGCATGTGGTTTGATTTCTATGGCTCTGATAGCTCGATGAGTGGCTGCTGTCCAGCTCAGGATCCTGCCACACAGGAAGGCACTGGAAGGCAGCTGCTCAGCTCTGAAACTCTTCCTCCCTCCTTGTGCAGGTGCAGCTGGTGAACAACTCCTTCAAAGGCATCAAGTACCTGCGGCTGAACACGTTGGCATCCCTGGGCTATGCTGTGGTGGTGATTGATGGAAGGGGATCATGCCAGCGAGGCCTCAAATTTGAAGGAGCCCTGAAAAACCAAATGGTAACATCCTCCTTGTGCTGGGGAATCTCTGATCATTTGTCCTTCCTAAGGGTGGTGGCTGCTCATTTCCTGTGTGGGTGTTTCTGTCTCAAGTTTCTACATTTATCAAGTCCACTAACATGAGCCTCCTTTTTGCCTTTTAGGGTCAGGTGGAGATAGAGGACCAGGTGGAAGGTTTACATTATGTAGCAGAAAAATACGGGTTCATCGACTTGAGCCGGGTCGCCATCCACGGCTGGTCCTATGGGGGCTTTCTGTCCCTCATGGGGCTCATCTGTAAACCCAACGTCTTCAAGGTGAGCCTGCACGTGGGGCTGGCACCTTTGGGACACTTGGTTCTCACAGCTTCTGTCCCTCTTGGCAGCTGGAATTGGCCTTTTGGTTTATTTGTGGTGGACAGGTGCAAATGTCCCCCCTCTCCTGCCTGCCTGGAGCTCCTCACTCCAGTCCTGTGTCCTGCTGCAGCTCATCCCTGGCTGGGGCTGGAGCAGGATGGCTCTGGGATGGGCTTGGTCTGCCATACAGGGAGATACACATGTGCTATTGCCCTTCCAAGTCCCCAGCACAGTTTCTGGATCATTCACAACTCCTCCTTGCAGAGGGGAGGCTTTTAGTGCTGATGTGCAGAAATTTTTCCCACTGTGACCACAAGAGGAACAGCAGGAGGAGGAATCTGGGTTGTGTGTGGGATTGCTGAAGGAGAATCCTGGTCTCAGTGACAGAACAGCCCAGAGCCTTTCTGCTGCCTCTCCAGGAAAGCAGGGGACACTTGGGCTGTTGAGCAGGCGCTAATGGAGGCTTGGTGGCACCTCTCTGTTTGACAGATTGCCATAGCAGGTGCCCCTGTCACCGTGTGGATGGCCTACGACACCGGCTACACCGAGCGCTACATGGACGTCCCCGAGAACAACCAGCAGGGCTACGAGGCTGGCTCGGTGGCACTGCACGTGGAAAAGCTTCCCAACGAGTGAGTACCCGCTCCAGACCTGCTCCTGGAGCTCTGCTCAATCCCACAGCAATGGAAATGGAGGGGTTCTGATCTGCTTTAACTCGGCAGCAGCTGGGCCACAGCACGCCCAGCCGCCCTGCCAGGGAGGGCTTGAGGCCCACGGCCATGGCCTGGCACTGCTCTTGCCTGGGTTTGGCTTGTCCAGCTGGAAGCTCTTTGCTCAAACCCTCTGCAGAGCTTTTATCTGGTGCCTCATTGTATTTTCCATCTGGTTTCTCATCCTGTTTCTCTCCTTATCTCTCACCCCGTGTCCAGGCCAAATCGTTTGCTGATCCTCCATGGCTTTTTGGATGAAAATGTGCACTTTTTTCACACCAACTTCCTGGTATCGCAGCTAATCCGGGCTGGAAAACCTTACCAGCTGCAGGTAGGAAGGACAGGAGTGGGGAGGAAAGGTCCCATCAATCTGGGCTTGGTTCCCTGCTGTGTGTTCTGGGGGTGGGAGGGGATGGAGGCAGATCCCCTCGTGCTGTTGTGATGCTGGTGCCAGTGAACACCTCGCTGGACTCAGAGGAGGCCGGGAGGTGGCACTGTGGCTGTTCCATGGCTGCCAGATGTGCCATGTGCAGGCAGAGCTGCTGCCCCGGGGCCTGGAACTTTCCTCCTCCACGAGCTGTTGTGTCCCACTTGGCAGAGGTGGCTGCGGTGAGGGAGGGGTGCTCCAGATCTTCCCTGGCACTTCTTTGTCCTGGTGGAGACTGGATGGAGGGAGCAGGGCTGAGGGGAGGGAGTTCTGTGCCTGCCGAGTGACCAATGCCCTGTGTCTGCCCTGGCACAGATCTACCCCAACGAGAGACACAGTATTCGGTGCCCTGAGTCAGGAGAGCACTACGAAATCACGCTGCTGCACTTTCTACAAGAATACCTCTGAGAGCACGAGCCTCTGCAAACTGGACACTGACAGCTCACCTGCCCCGTGCCCTCCTGCTCCCCGGCAGCGTCCAACCCAGAGCACAAGGGGCTGAGTGCCCACGTCGGGCTGGGGATACCCCCAGGCCAGGGGGAAAAGCTGGAGGGCACCTTCCCTTTGGACAGTGCCACCTTCTCTCACTTTCCAAGCTGGAGGTCTGCTCCTGCTCGGCTGCTCGTCCTCCTCCTCTCCTCCAGCCTGGCTGTTCAATGCTTTTTTTGCTGCTACTCCCTCTCTCCTGGGAATCAATGGACAGTGGTCTGTGTCCTGAGGCTGAGGTTTGTGTCCATCTCTCTCTCCCCAATCCTTTTCCTCTTCCACTGCACCTGTGCAGTTCCCAAACTCTTACCTGCAAGAACTCAGTGCCTGTGTTGGAAACGGAAGAGCCGAATCAGAAGCTGCCTTAAGCCAGGAGTGCGAGGGAAGAGAACTACCTACTGCTCACCTGGGGATCTGCTCTGTGTCCTGGCCCTGCTGCCACACTGGAGCCCTGGGAGCTGAAGAGAGGTCTACAGAAGCATGCAACACTAGTCTTTTTTTATATCTATCTATTTTCAAGTTTAAATTTGCAGAGCAGATGGAGGAAGTGGCCGGGGCCGGTAACGGCGCCCTCTGATCCTTCCTCTCATGGCCGCTCTCACTCAGAGTTGTGCCAACAGGTAGCACTGGCAGCTGGCTACAGCCAGAGCCTCTCTCCAGAGCTCACAGCAGCATTTGGGTTTTTGCAACACAAGATGGATGATATTTATGCAAATCCTCCCTCCCTCCGTTCTCTGTGCCGCCTCCTTGTCCCCTTGTCCTTCCCTGAGCTTTCCAATGTGCACTGAAATTGGCTGTGCTTCAGTTCTCTGCGGGTCAGTGACTGGTCCCCCTGCCCGTCTACTCAGCAATGCTCTCTCCTGGTTTTTATTTACCTGGGCAACAGGAACTGCAGTTCTGGGGAGGGGGATTGAGCAATCACACCTCAGGGGAGCACATCCCCCCCTCAAGCCAAGGGTTCTGCCAGGGGCAAAACGAAAACACAAACAAAACCCACCCAAATGAACCACGTCGACTTGCCCTGGAGTATTTTAAGTGCGTATTATGAAAAGAAAATATTTTTATGGATTCTTATTCTTTTATAATTATGAGTGTAAGATGTAGCGACTCATTAAAATATTGGAAAGAGATGTGGTGGCTGCTTTGGGGGGCAGGAGGAAGCAGCAGCTGCTGCCACAGCCAGAGCAGCTCTGCTGCAAGCCAAGTGCTCTGTTCTTTCTGTGCCGAGCAGTGGAGAGAATATTAAATCCCTGATGTTCCTCGGGGGAAGCACGATCCAAGCAACTGAGGGCTGGGAATCCTGGGCCGTGTGCTTGGCTCAGTGACCTTGAGCAGTCAGCAGCAGCCTGGGGTGGGCACCTCCCTCCCTGCGATGGGACTGGGGGTGCAGCTGCTCTGCTCCCGCTCTGGGACACACTGAGCTGTTTGTGCAGAGCTGGGCCTGCCTCTGCTCGCCCTCCCAGCCCAAAGCTCCCAAACCTGGCCGTGCTTTGCCTTCCTCCGTGGGAGCTGCTGTTAATTAACCCCTGTTAATGCCCTGAGGGTGCTGCTGGAGGCTTGTTCTAAATGCAGAGCTTCTTCCAGATGGAGCATTTGGGTTCCTGGGGATGGCTGGGAACAGATTTTCCCCCCTCCTGTCTCTGTGCCCAAATTGTCCCAATATTGCAGCTGTGGTTTAGCTGCTACAAAGCACCTCAGGTGTGAGTTTTGAGGTCAGAGGGGTGAAAGGAGGGACTGGCGTGGAGGAAGTTGCACCTCTGAGATGTGTCTATAAGAGCACCCTGCAGCCAGCAGAGCTGCACCCTCTGTTCCTCACAGCTGGGTGGGTGCTGCTGGATGGTAAGAAGCTTTATTTTTGCAGAGTTTGTTTCTGTGCTTCCCTAATTTAATTTTTAGGCTTAATTGGAACTGCTTTTTCCTGTCCCCGAAAAGCTGAGTGTTTCTTAAAATGTCTTAAGACGTCTAGAAGAGTTTGCAGATCTGTTGGCTCCTCTGATCCCCCAGCTTGCTGCTGGACTTTTTGGCACCCTAGAAAGGGGTTGGTCATCTTCTTTTGGGGATTGAGAATCCCGAGAGGAATTAGCTGGGAAATCTCCTCGAGGAGCTGTTCCATATGGAACAGGCTCTGTCGGGATTGGAACACAAATGATGTGGGAGGCCCCACCCCGGGAAGGGATGGGAGCAGGGTGGCTCTGGGTGGAGGATTTGCAGCTGGAGGATGAAATGAAGCTGAGTTAATTTCCTGAGTGAGTGGTAATGACAGAGGAACCAGCAGGTGCTGGGGAAACCAGGCAAAAACCACTTTTCCTCAAGAATTTGGGACTTGAGAGTGGCTTGGGAGGCATTTCTCTCCCAAAACTCACCCTGTGGGGCTTTATTTTTAGGTGGATGGTGTGGAGGGAGAACAGATGTTCTGGAGGGCTTATTTTTAAAACAAAATCACTCCTCAAGCTACAGAATTAGCTCAGAAAAGTCACTCCTTGCCCTGAAAGATGCTCGAATGGAAAACTTCCTGGCATCTCCATTCCCAGCGTGGGTGTGATAAAGGTGCCACCACAGCTCTGGCTCTGGGAAAGCCACGTCAGTGGAAACTCGGGGTGCTCGGGGGTCTCAGGCACTTGATCTCTGTCCTGGGCCGTGCAGGCTGCACCCCAGAACAACTGGAGCAGCTCAGAAATCCCAGGGTCCCCCAAAGGAGGAGTGGGGAGTCCAAGGACAGGGCTGGGCTCTGGGTGTGTCTGTGCTGCCCAAACCAAAGGGTGTAAATTGATCTTGCAGAATGCTCTGGGAGGGATTTTGGTGAAATCACAGGCATCCCAGCTCCGTGCTGGGACACAGGGAATGCTCCAGGCACGGCCTCTGCAGAGAACCCTCCTGTCCCTGGTCCCCCTCCAGCCCCTCTTGGAGCTGGCGCAGATTTCTGTGCCTCCCCCTCTGCTCTAATCCAGGATTTTCCTGCTCCCAGCCCCTGGCTGTGCTGGGGGGCTCAGCCCAGGGTCCCTGACCCCCAGCCCTGTGCCACGGCCCCGTCCCTGGGGTGCTGCTGGCCCTGCTGGGCGGTGCCACAGCACCGGACCCTGCCCCGGAGGAGGCCTGGCAAGGGTGGAAGAGTCTCCGTGCCAAGGGATACCCGGGGCAGGTCCTGCTCCCCATGCCCCTTGATCCAGGGTCTGCTCTGATCCTTGGGATCCTCTGGAACCACTTGGGGACCTGGTACCACCTTCCCTCAGAGGGGGCACCCTCAGAGCACCCAGACCCAGGGGAGCAGCGAGGGCAGCTCCCACCGGCCATGCTGCTGCCCTTTGTCTCTGAGCTCCCCGCAGCCCCTCGTCCCCATGGACGCTTGTCCCAGTGGCACCTTATCCTCGTGGTCTCTTTGTCCCCTGACAACAGGGCCTCTTGCCCCGTGACCACCGTGCCCGTGTCCCTCTGTCCTGTAGTCCCTCTGTCCCCATGTCCCCTTGTCCATCCGCTTTGGCCGCCCGGGCTCCTGCCCACACCCAACATGGCCGCCGTGCCGCCGCCGCGCTGGCCCCTGCCGGCCGCCGTACCCGCGCTTCCTCTCCAAGATGGCGGCGCCCAGCGGGAGGAGCGGCTGCTGCGCGTGGGCCTTGCTGGTGCCCGCGGCCCTGCTGTGCCTGGCGGCCCGGGCGGCCGCGGGACCGGGAACGGCCCCGGGAGAGGCCCCCAGCACGGCCGAATTCGACGTGCGGCCCGGCGGGGGAGTTCACTCCTTCTCCCGGAGCCTGGTGAGCGCCCCGGAGGGAGGGAGCGGGAGCGGAGAGGGTACGCGCCCCTCGCTGATTGGCTGCGCGACACGTCACTCATATCGCCTGCTGTGTGGATTGGCTGGGCATGAGGGAGGGCGGGGCGTGCGGGGGGGGGGGTCCCCAGGGAGCGAGGGGTCCCAAAGGGGGCGGCAAAGGCAGGGGGACCCCAGGGGTCTGCAGGGGAAAGGGGGGTACCAAATGGGGACCCCCCCCAGGAGAAAGGGGGGTACCCCAAGGGCAGGGAGAGGGGAAGGGGGTCTCAGAGAAAGAGGGGTATTCATGGGAGGGGGCTCAGCAAGGGAAAGGCCCCAGTGCAGAAGGGGCTGGGGGTCCCTGGGCACCCCAGAACAGGAGTCCTCACCCCAGCACTGCGGGCAGGAGGAAATGGCGGTGCCAGGGGAGGTTTAGGCTGGATACTGGAAACATTCCTCATGGAAAGGGAGGTGGGCCCTGGCACAGTAGCACTGGCAGAGTCCTCGTCCCTGGAGGGATTTAAGGCCGAGTGGCACTTGGGGACAAGCTCAGCGTGGCCTTGGCAGTGCTGGGCACTGTTGGGCTTGGTGGTCTGGGGGGGCTTTTCCCAGCTCAGCAATTCCTGAAAAGCTGGCGCTAAACGAGGCTGCTGCTGTTCCTCTCTCTGGCAGGGGGATTACAGCTGCTCCTTCACCTACTCGGCCCAGGGCGGCACCAACGAGGTGAGCTGGACACCTCCTGCTGCAATCGGCTCCTTTTTCTCACCCTGAGAGGAAAAGAGGCTGGGAACTGTTTGTGTGGGAGCACAGTCCTAACTGCAGGGAGCAGGAGGGGCCAGCAGGGAGGGCTGGGATGGTGGTGCTGGGTGATTCTGGAGCTGCTGCTCCTCTGGAGGGCAGGGCTGGGTGATTGTGGAGCTGCTGCAGGGCAGGCTTGGGTGATTGTGGAGCTGTTGGAGGGCAGGGTTGGGTGATTGTGGAGCTGCTGCAGGGCAGGCTTGGCCGGGCAGGCTCTCCCCACGCTGACCCCGGCTCTCCCCCCCGCAGCAGTGGCAGATGACGGTCGGAGTGAGCGAGGACAGCGGGCTCTTCTCCTGCTCCATCTGGAGGTGTGTCCTGAGCACGGTGGGGCAGGGACCAGGACCCTGCAGGGATCTACACCTGGTCAGGGAGGGTTTTCCTCCACCAGGGATGCTCTGGGGGCTTTTGGTGCAGCTGTTGGTTTATAAATTCTCTGTTCCCCTCTCCCCTGCTCTGCACACAGCTACAAGAGATCCAGAGGTGGCTGTGGGGGCAGGGAGGGAGCCAGGAATCCTTCTCTCCTCTGCTCCTCCTCCTCTGCACCTCTGTGCCGATGACAAAGGCTCTGCTTTCTTCTTTCAGGCCCCAAGGGAAGTCTTATCTCTTCTTTACCCAGTTTAAAGCTGAAGTGAAAGGAGCCAAGATAGAGCATGCCATGGCTTATGTAAGTCCCAGCTGATCCCGGGGAAGCACGAGTGTGGGAGGCTGCTATAAAACACGAATTAGACATGGAAAACATTGATTAGACATCTGTGCCATAGAAAGTGCTCCATCACGTCCCTAATGAGAGGCTGGTGGCAGGCAGAGGGGGGCTGCAGGTGGGCAGCCTGCTCCATTGTGTTCCTGCCCTCGGTCACTGCATTTGCTGGGAGGGGGCTCCAAAGGCACCAGGGCACAACGGGAGTCTTGGATTGCCTCAACAAATTGCGTGTGACAAAGCAAACGAAACCTCTGCTGGCGTTTTTGTCTGGCTCATTCTTCCATTTCCCAGTTTCCAGGGGTGAGGTTTTCACTCGCCCCAAGGACACGAGTCCGTGGTTTAATAGGAAATAGAAAACCAGACAGAGACTTTCCTTCAGAGTTCCTTTGTGCACTTAATTCTTTCACTGCACGTAAATCTCAAAGCCCTTCATTTTCAGTTGGTTTGAATTCTGTGACCTGCTGGATTGCCTCAGCCTCTCACCCTTCCTTCCTTCCTGTTTCAGTCTCAGGCTGCCACGGGTGCCCTGAACGACATCCCCCTAAAACAGGAGGAGTTTGGGGTCACTGAAACCACAGGTGTGTGCCTGAGGGGCTGTGAGGGAGGGGCTGGGCTGGGGGACACGCCAGGCACCAGTTTATCCCAATTCCTGGTGGCAGTGCCCTGGAGCTGGGGTGCAGTGCTCTCAATGCACCGCTGGCAGCTGGATTTTGTGGGTTAAACCCCTGGGTAAGGAGGGATGTGCAGGAGTGGGAAGAGCAGTGCCCAGCACCCTGGGAGGGCTCACTGGGGCTGTTTGGTTCCTGCTTCCCCATCTGCTGACCCTGGGCTGTGCTCTCTCTCTCTCTGCAGTGTCTCACAGGGAAGGCAAGTTCCGTTTCGAGCTGTCCAAGCTGATGATTGTGGCAAAACCCTCCCGTGATGAGCTGTGAGCCCAGGCCAGCCCTGGGCAGGGGCCGTGGCCACACCAGCACGGCAGGGAAGGCATTTCCTGCTTACCTGCAGGGTTTTTCTTCTGGTTGGCCAAACCTTTTATGTTTTCCATACTACAGTGTGCTGGGGACCGACACGAGTGGGGGCTTGGAGGGCTGGGGACAGATTTGTTCTGCCTTGTGTCAGAGTAACAGCCCAGGAGGCTCCTGATCCTCCTGTGCCCCTTCCTGCGTGGCTGAGCAGGGCAGAGCTCAGCAAAGGGGCTCCTTATCTGCCTGCCTGGGAAGAGCAGTGCCGGGAGATAAGGGGCTGGACTAAAGCAGGGCTTGCTAAAGGGAGGTTTTAACTCTGTAGTCTCTGGAGGGGAGGTGGGATTGCAGCGTGACAGGAGGAAATAATTAATTCAGGGGGAGGGAGGGGGGGATTGGCCAAAGCTCTGACTCCATGGTGAGTGTGGGGCTGGGCTGGGGGAAGGCAGAGCAGCTTCTTCTGACACAATCAGGAATCAATCCAGGCAACACTTCCACGTGTCAGCACAACCACGGGACTCTTTTGTACCTACAGAAAAGCGACCTTTTTCTTATCCAGAGTAATAACAGGGAATGTGCAATTCCTTTCCTGTGTAAATACAGCACCAATAAAGAAATAAAGCATCGTGCTCTGGCCTGAAGCTGCTCTGTTCTGTCTCTCCTCCCCTCTCCAGCTGTGTGGAGCTTTGTTGCTGCTTGGCCAGGAGGAGCTGAGGTGTCTCACAGGAATTTGGGGGCTGCACAGGGTTTGGGGGCTTTTCCAGCTGACACAGACACACACCTTGGGAACAGCAAAGAATTTCTGGCTGGGCATCCCTCAGCCCCATCCCACCACACCTGCCCGGGATTCCCAGCTCTGGTTCCTGCCCTCCTGAGGGCTCCTGCTGTTCTCCACACCCCCTTGTGAATGGGCTTTGCCCCCAGCCAAGCTGTGTCACACAATTATCGGTGACAGCTGCAGCCAGGCCTGTGAAATGACAGAGACAGAGCCTTTGTGTCTTTTCTTTCATCTTCTGAGGCTGAGAGTTATCAGTGCCAGGGGTGGGAAGGGAGCAGGAGCCCGTGCCTGGAGACATCCAGGGAGCAGGAGGCACCAGAAGGTCACAGAGATAAGGCCAGTGGAGATTGTGTGGTGTCTTGGGGGCTAAAAGGGCAATTTCCAGTGCCCAGAGCCGAGCTCGGTGTGCTGGGAGTGACCTGCCCAGGGTGTGTGCTCCGGGCTGTGCCTGCAGAGCCCCCCCTGCAGCCAGGGCTCTGCTGCTGGGCCCCTCCTGGCCCTCAGGGGATCTGGGGGTGCGGAGGAGCCCATGTGGGGTCAGCTGGGGCTGGGATCTCACCAAATCATGGAACGGTTGGGGTTTGGAGAGACCTTAAAGCTCATCCTTGCCGTGGGCAGGGACACCTCCCACTGTCCCAGGGTGCTCCAAGCCCTGTCCAGCCTGGCCCTGGGCACTGCCAGGCACGGGGCACCCTGTGCCAGGGCCTCCCCGCCTCACAGGGAGGAACTCCTTCCCAGTATCCCATCCAACCGTGCCCTCTGGCAGGGGAAGCCGTTCTCTTTGTCCATGCAAACCCAGGAGCTGCTGGGCCACTGAGCAGGGACAGCACAAGCAGCAGCAGTGCCAGGGGACAGAGAACACAACCCGCAGGTCACAGAGAGCCACCAGCAGCTGGGGGCAAAGCCAGCTGTCCCCAGGGCTCATCCTGTCACCGGTGCTAGAACACCCTCACGGAGCTCCCAGGCCACACAGTGAGTTTATTTCAATAACTCATCAGGGCTACAGAGTTTGCTAAAAACGAACATCACTCAGTCACGGGTGTGGAAAAGGGATGAAAGTCCAGGGGGGCTTTGGATGACCACCAAGGACAGCGTTGGAGCTGCCAGGTGGCACCACCACTGCAGGCTGGTGGGCAGGTGGGTGCTGGGTGGTTCCAGGGATGGAGCAGCTCCCTCCCAGCCCTCCCCCAGGTGAGGAGGGATCCTCCTGGCCTCAGGGATTTGTCTCTGAGGACACCTAAGCCCAGGCAGAGGCACCTTCCTGCCTGAGGCAGCCAGCACAAGTCTGGACCATGATTTGCTCCCACCACGTTGTGGGGCTGCTGGAAGAAACCACGGCGTTCCACAGCCCTCCAGTTATGGGGTCTCAGAACAGATCCCCCCAACACCATCCCACCTGCTCAGAGACACCTCAGAGGTGCTTCACACCGCGAGTCTTTGGTTCAGTTTCCCCTCAGAGGGAACAGAGTTCAAGGCAAAGAGTCCAAACCCTTGGACTCTGAGCTAAAGGCACTTGGTGGGCAAAGGAAATCCAACTGTACAGCAGGGGCCCAAAATCCCAGGATGGCCGAGAGGGCTCAGCCCAGCGCAGGGAGGGGTTTGCAGACCCTGGGCAGGGGGGACACAAAGTCAAGAGGTTCAATCTCTTGGAGAAACGAGGAGAACACAAGTGAGCACTGCAGAGGAGGAGGAGGAGGAGGAGGAGGGGACGGCGAGCCCGGCGAAGGCCAAAGCAGACATCGCATCTTCGGCCTCGCGGGAGGCAGAGTCTGGCTGCCAGGAGCAGCCCAGCTCAGATGCTCTCCTCCTCCAGCATCTTGTTGACCCCCTCGCAGATCCTCTGCAGGTGGGTGCGGTAGGGCTCGGCCGGGCCGTACAGCGCCGACAGGAACTCGTAGTCCGCAAAGTGGTTGAAGACGTGGTTGATGCGCGAGTGCGACTTGGCCGTCAGGTGCCCGTTGACCGCCTGGTGCAGCAGGTCCCGGCACTCGGTCAGCACGCTGGACATGACCCTGCGGTCGAAGGTGAAGTCTATCTGGTGGAAGCTGACGGCCGTCATGGCCAAGGTGTGAACCTTCTTGCGGAAGCGCTCCATGACCAGCAGCTCCTCGGGGCTGAACTGCCCGTTGCGGTAGAGGACGCCCAGCTTCATCACGATCTTGATGAGGTTCTTGATGATCTTCTGGGCCTCCTTGCGGTTGCGGGTGTACTCCTTGGTGGCCCGGTACAGCTCATCCAGGATCTCGCTGCTGGTGTCGTCGATGAAGGCGTTGGCGATGGTCTTGGTGGCCATTTTGCTCAGGAGCTTCTTCTGGGCCTGCAGGGCCAAGTTCTTGGTGCTGAAGGTGTCCATCTCTGCAGGGGAAGAGGCACACACGGGTCAGTCCCTGCTCTGCACCCATCCCCATCTCACCAGGGCTGGTGGAGTGTCCCAGTCCACGGCAGGGGTGGAGCTGGATGAGCTTTAAGGTCCCTTCCCACCCAGACCACTCCATGACTCTGTGATTCCTGACCTCCCCACACAGATTTCTGGCAGGAGAAAGAGCATCTCCAGCCAATGGCAACACTGAGGGAGCTCCTGGGTGCCAGGGCAGGTGAGAGCTGAGCTCACCCCCCAGATTTGGTTGGTGGGATCAGTTCCAGGCTGTTCCCACCTCCCTTTTCCCAAACTCTGTGGAGAGGCTGCAGCGAGCAAGGTGTCCCTACCTGAGCAGCGACCCTCCATCCCGCTGTCCCTCCTGTGACCGACGCCTCCCTCCTCCTGGTGCAGGAAGGACTCTTGCCCCATCGTTTGAGCATTTTTCCTTCCTTCAAACCTGACTCATTTCCTGCAGGGTGAGCTGGGGACAGCCCAGGTGGCAGCTGAGTCAGCCCCTTTGCCATGTGCCACATCCACCCCGCTCTGGCCGGGGTGGCACAGCCGGTTTGCAGCACCCAGCAATGGCTGGGAGCCCTCTTCCCTGGCACTGCTCACCCTGGAACACCCACACGAGCTGGGACTTGTTGTGCTGCTGCCCCAGCCTCCTCCAGAGGTGAATAATTCACCCAGACAGGAGCCTCACCTACAGCCCTGCTCCCACATCCCGGCGGGACCAAATCCATCACCTGGGGCAGAGCACGGCTTTAAACTCTGCTGAGAACGATTAAAACCAACCCTGGAGATGCATCTTGGCCTGGGAAACCGCAGAGCTACAAATCACAGGGAGGGGAGAACAGCAGGAAAACAACCAGGATGGATGGGCAGAGCTGGGAGCCGCTTCTGCAGGAGCCTGCACATGGCAGGGACAGCCTGGCAGAGCAGGAGGGGAGGGGATCAGCCTATAAATACATCCCCGGGGAGGGGAGAGGAGATATTTCAGCTGAAGGATGCTGCTGGTGTGAGGATGGATGGGGATAAATTGCTCATGGATAGGCAGCAGGTTTAGATTTGATGTTAAGAAGGAATTGGTCCCTGAGAGGGAGCTGAGGCCCTGGCACAGGGTGCCCAGAGCAGCTGGGGCTGTCCCTGGATCCCTGGAAGTGTCCAAGGCCAGGCTGGAGCAGCCTGGGGTAGTGGAAGGTGCCCTGCCCATGGCAGGGCTGGGATGAGATGAGATTTTGGTCTTTTTCCAACCCAAACCATTCCACAGCTCTGGGCTTCTGTCACAGAACCAAGTCTGTCCCCACCACAGGCAGCTCTGTCATTCCCCCCTGGCCCTCTGGGGATCCCCAGTGCTGCTCCCAGCACTCTGGAGCACACAGCAGCCCCTCAGGAGCAAACCCCAGCTCCTCAGGGATCCCCAGCCAGTCATGCCAGGACGATGGAGCTGGGCCCTGGCTCCCTCAGCATCTCCCAAAGCCGAGGGCAGCCAAGGCTCCGTGGGGATGAGAATTCCAGGAGCAGCGACAGAAACATCGCCTGCAGGGTTATTTACAGCCCTCAGGAAAAACACGGAGGTCTGGGAGCATTTCCTACGGTGGGAAAACATTGATTTCTGTCAGCCTGAGCCTCAAGCTGAGGCTCTCACACTTAATAAGACAAAAATGACAAGGCAGAGCGTGGTGACAGCAGCTCCTGGGTCAGGCTGATGGAATTGCAATGGCTGCACCCAGGAGGGAGGGACGGGCAGGGTGGGCAGAGGCAGCTGCAGCTCCTGTGCCCTGGCTGCGAGGGCACTCACTCACTTCACCCGTGCCAGGCAGCCTGTCCGGAAGGAGCAGGGCTGTGCTGGGCTGTTGACAGCCTGGAGTTTCCCTCCCCAGGCTTGTGGGGTGCCCTGGGAACGGTGCCTGGATAAATAGGAATTCCCACACCCACAGGAATTCCCACACCCGAGCTCTGCCCTGGGTGACCACAGACATAAAGCCAAGTGCAAACTCCACCTCCAGAGCACATGAAAAATAGGAAGTGCCAAGTCCTGCGAGCTGCCCACGGCTCCCAAATGCCAGCTGCAATAATGGATCAAGCCTCTGCTCCCTGCAGCAAATAACACCCAGCTGCTCACAGCCCTCCCCTGCTGCAGAGGAGCATTGCTCCAGGGGGGAAACTGAGGCACGAAGCATTATGGGGGGGTCTAGGGACCCCAAAAGTGGCATAGGCAGGTATGGGGATCCCAAAAATGCAACCAGCTCCCTCTCCAGTGCCCAGGGATGGCTTCATAGGCGGCTTCCTGCAAACGCCAAGGAAAGGCAGGCTCACCTCCCGCTGCACCGGGCGCTTCCCTGGCGCCCTCCGCAGCACACTGGGCCAGCCCGAGCTGCTGACTCGGCAGCAGCGGCAGATTTCACCGGAACGAGCCGTGTTCCTGCCGGGAAGGGCCCCAGGACCCCATTGTTCACGAGGGGCTGCTATCAGAGCGCGGAAGAGTCGAGCCGTGCCCCGAGCAGCCAACTGGAGCCTGAAATAACCCACTTCACTTCCTTCCTGTCGCTGAAGCTTCCAGACCGGCTCAGGGCTTGGGCTCCCCCCCACCCCCTTCTTCTTTTTAATGAAAACACCCTAAAAAACAGCTTCTTCTTCTTCCTTCCTAAGCGGAGCAGCCCCGTGCCGCTGTCACCCAGTTCCTCCCTGCTCCGGAAGAGGGTGGCAGGGCTGCGGTCCCAACGGTGGCTTTTTGCAGCCCTTTCTTGGAGGGTTTCCACCCATTTTGGAGGTTTCTGGGGGAGTCTTGCAGCCCTGAGCGGTGGTGTGAGGGCTGGGGTGAGCGCACAGAGCGTGGCCCTGCCACAGGACAGACGTGGTCCTTTGGGGACAGACACGTGCCGTGCCCATCTCCGGTTTGGCGCTCACCCCGCTGGGCTTGCACCTCACCCAACACCTGGCTGTGACCTGATTGCCCGAAAAAACCTCTCCCACACCACTGAGGGCACAAGCATCAATCATCAATCCTCATCAGACAGCTCCTGTCTGAGGGGGGAAGACAAGACCCTGTCACCCTGTGGTCACCCGGCACCCCAGCAGAGCTGCCAAGTGACAACCCAGCAGTGATAGCATCCCAATTATCACTTTAACCTGCTCCCAAGATCCCTCTCCCTGCCTGTCCCTTCCACCTGGCTCCCACCAGCAGCTCCTTGGACTTGGTCCCCGAGCCCCCCCAGTTCCCTTGGCAGCAGGTGAATATTTCATGCAGGAAAGGAAAAGCACTTAATTAATTCATGGAGCAGCGCAGAGGGGGAGGCTCCACAAAGCTCCAGCTCCGAGCAGAGGCACCTCTGCCTCCTCTTCCTCCTCCTCTTCCTCCTCCACCTTCCCACCGCGGCCATAGTAACCTGGATTGTCTGGCTACAAGTTTGCTCCAACATGGAAACAGCGTTTCCCAACAGGATAAACATTGAATTGTGGCCATCTCCCTGGATTTCCCTCCCACTGCCTTGGGAAACACCCCTGCTCTGCCCCCCAGCATTCCCAGCCCCCCAGGTCCGTGGCTAAACGCCAAGTGGGTGGATGGCATCCTGCTGCTCTGCTCTCCATCCCCCGGCATCGCTTTCCCCGTGCTCCAAACCCTATTAATTAATTAAACCCTCCTGGATTACAGGAGCCAGGTCGGAGCGCTGGGCAGTAACCTGAGAGCCCCAGCAGTGCCTCCAGCCTGTCCCCATGATCCATGAACCCACATCCAGCCCAGCAGTGTCCCCATCCTGTCCCCATGATCCATGAACCCACATCCAGCCCCAGCAGTGTCCCCATCCTGTCCCCCACCCTCTGTGCTCCCCGCAGCTCCCGGGCCCCCGTTACCAGCGCCGGGAGAGCCGAGGAAGAGGAGCGGGAGGAAGGAGGGAGGACGCGTGCGGGCCCTCGCAGGTTGCCATGGGTGCAAAGAGCAGCCGGGGACGCTGCCCGGGCGCGTGTGTGCCCAGCGGGGTGAGGCCGGGAGGAAGGCACTGAGCAAACACCTCGCCCCGGGAAAAGCTCCTTTCTTGGCACGGCCGGGTGAATCCGCGGCTGGAACGGGCACCGGGAACGCTGCGGGCACCGCCGCACCCGGTGCTTCCCCCTCGCCCTGCTCGCTCCCGGTGCCAGCACCGCTGCCAAGCGCTTGGTGTGCCCCCATCACCATCCCCTCCACCTCTGGCACCGAGCTGAGCTCCTCCGTCCCAAAATCTCCTTCCTCGCTGGGGCTGCAGATGCAGCCATGGGAAGGAGACGGTTTTGGTTCTGCCTGGGAATGCTGATCCGCCCTGGCAGCTCCGACGTGCCTGTGCAAGGAGCTGAGCCGCCCGTCCGAGGGGGCTCCGGCCGTGCCAACCCCGGGCATGGGTGGGGAATGGGGCCCTGGATCCACAGGGAGGGGGCTCACCCCCGCACAGCGCAGGCGGGATCCTGGGGGCTGATCTGAGGGTCTGCTCTGGCACCAAGGAATTCCCCCTGGGATCGCTGTGCCCCGCGGGGGAGGCAGCTGCCAAACTGGAGAGGAGGAGGAGGAGGAGGAGGAGGAACGGAGGTTATTTTAAGGAGAGAAGTAGGAGGAAGAGGAGGAGGAAGGGGGGTTATTTTATGGAGGGGAGGAGGAAGACGAGGAAGAAAGAGGGATTTTATGGAGAAAAGGCAGAGGAAGAGGAGGAGGAAGGGGGGTATTTTACAGAGAGGAGGAAGGGGGGGGTTATTTTGGAGCATCTGTCTCGCCTTCCATTTCCTCCTTTTCTTTCTCCAGCTGCCATCAAGCTGCTCTCTCTGGCAGCAACTTCCTTTCTCCTTCACTCGGAGCAGACGGAGACTCATGGGGAAGTAGAAAACAGAGGCTGGGAGAGGGGAAACTGAGGCCAAACCACCATCCGTCCGTCTGTCCGGCTGCGGAAGGGGCCAGGGCACATCACATGCTTCCTGCCCCGCGATCAGGAGGACAAAGTCGCTCTGGGAGGCAGGAAAACTCCACGGGACAATTGGGATCCAATGCTGGGCCTGGGGTCAGTAAAGAACGGCCCGAACCCTTCCGTGCCCCAGGGAAGATCGGGCAGAGTCGGGAGTTTTACACCCAGCTCTGCCCCCGGGGCGATCCGGCCTCTCCCAAGGGATTCGTCTTTCCAGGAATCGAGGAATTTCATCCTCTGGAGCGCAGGGACAGGCGACGCTCGAAGCCAAGGGCTGCCATGGGGCACGCGGCCCGGCCCCGGCACGTGGGGCCGTGACAGCCCCACGGGGGTGGCTCCGGTGCCTCCTCCCGGCTCCCGTTACCCAGCGCCCACCGGACCCGGCGCCCTTTCCAGCCCCATCGTGTTTCCCTTGATTCCGGGGGGAAATCGCCCCTGCCCCATGTTTTACCCACCGGGAAAGCCGCGGCACCGCCGGGGGGGCCGCGG
>NW_005054549.1:116764-117390 GCF_000277835.1 Geospiza fortis | reverse complement strand
GCCCCCCGGCAGCGCCCGACACCCCCGGGGCATCGCCCCCACTCCAAATATCCCCGAGGATTTGCTCTGGTGCCAGGTCGTGCCGGAACAGCCGGAGCAGCTGTTGCCGCACTTCCGAACAGTTGTGGCCCCAGCCTGCCCGGCATCAATCACCCTCCGGGCTCCTCCGGTCCCGGTGGCCACCTGGAGCCTGGTCCCGTGTCCCCATCACTGCCCTGTTCTGCACTGCCACCTCTGTCCTGCGGCACGTTCCCATTGCTGTCCTGTGTCGGCACCATTTCCCCATCCCGTGTCCCCATTCCTGCCCTGCCCTGCACCCCACCGCTGTCCCATCCCACATTCCCATCGCTGGGACACCCCCGCAGGTTTTCACCCGGCTCAGGCTGTTGCTGAAGGTGTTTTGGAGGGTGATGGGATGGGGTGGGCGTGTGGGCAGCACCCCCAGCGCACTCCCGTGTGCCCAACACGCAGATCCCACAGCTCCCAGCTCGGGAAGAATCTCAGCAGTGTCCCCACGTCTCGCAGAGCTCTGCACCTCCCTGCGGCCCTGGGGCAGCGGTGGGGGACGCTTGGCTGGGGTCGCACGGGGGGAGCCCCCACAAATCCATGTCCCTGCAGTGGATGGA
>NW_005054549.1:115598-116238 GCF_000277835.1 Geospiza fortis | reverse complement strand
GGCCGGGCCCCCCCGGACACCCCCAGAGCTCCGGGAGCTCCAGTCCCGGCTGCTCCCCTCGGGGGCTGCGCTGCGGGCAGGGGGAGCATCCCCAGGGAGGCAGAGCCTGAATAATTCAGGGAGGTGGGGTCAGAAAGGGGTCCTGCTCCAAAGAGCAGCTCCAGAGAGCCCTGGAGGGCTCCCTTGGAACAGAGCCTCCCCCAGCGGCACAGGAGGCCAGGCGGCATCCCCAGAGCACCCCGGCAAGGCTGCAGAGAGGGCGGGACAGATAGAAGGACAGAGAGAGGGACAGGACAGAATGCAGGACAGAGCAAGGCAGGACAGAGAGAAGGATGGGACAGAATGCAGGGCAGGACAGAGAATGAAGGACAGAGAAGGGAATTGAGAAGGGAGAAGGGAATTGACAGGGTTTTTTTGGGGTCCTTTCAAGCATGACAGGCTGGGGCAGCTTGAGGGCACTGTGGGGGCTTGAGGGTGGCAGCGGCTGGGAGCTGAGGGAGGAGCAGGGAGAGGGCACAGCGGGTGACACCCAGAGGTGCTGAGGGTGGCAGGGGCAGCTGGAGGGTGACACCGAGAAGCCGGGGCTGAGGGGCAAAGGAGAGGGGTTAAGGGTGACACACAGGAGCTGAGGGGCAGCTGA
>NW_005054549.1:114338-114724 GCF_000277835.1 Geospiza fortis | reverse complement strand
CCCCCCTCCCCCGCCGCTTCCGCGCCACCGGCACTATACACGGCGCCACATCTGGCGAATACTGCACTGCAGCGCCCTGCATGTATCCTTCCGCTCGTGCTGCCCAGAAAAAGGTACCCCAGAAAAGGGTTTACCTCAGAACCTGGGTCCCTGCCCTGAAGATTCCCTGCCAGGTGTGTCAGCCACCTCTCCCTTCCCCAGCCTGACCCCTGCCCATCCCTGCCCACCTCCCCGTGCTCAGGGTGCAGGGACACAAAGCCCCGATCCCATCACCATGGAGATGCTCACTCAAGCCGAGTTCAAAGGAAACTGTTCCAGCTAAAACTGACGGGGCTGGCAGGAGAGGCCGGCTGGCAGCTGAAAGGGGGAATCCGCTGCCCACCGGC
>NW_005054549.1:113032-113623 GCF_000277835.1 Geospiza fortis | reverse complement strand
GGGGGGCGGCGGTCCCCAAAGGCAGCTGGTGACACCCTCGGGCTGTCCTGGAGCCGTGGGGACAGGCTGTGGCTCCTGAGTGCCGGGGTTGTATCCAAACAGAGCTGCCAGCCCTCCCTCAGGGCACAGGGGTCTCCTGGGTCCCCAGTGCCACACTCCTGAGCAGAGCAGTCCCTGCCCCTCCCACCCTCCCCGCTGCACATCTGGCCTGGTGCCACAGCTGGATCGGGCCCTTCTCTCTCCCGTGTTCGCTCACAGAGCGGGGAGCGCCGAGCCTCGTTAGTTAATTAAAATTAAAGCTCGATCGAAGCTGTCAGGCAGTGCCGCTCCTCCGGAGGCTGCAGCGCTGCCGTGCTCCCTCCCGGGGAGGGATGGAGGAGGATGCTCCAGGGGAGAGACGCACCCTGGAGAAGAGGTTTCTGTGATTGCCCTCCCTGCGAGGACACCAAGCTCCATCCCTGCCCTGGGGACACTGCTGTGTGGCCCTCCTGAGTGTGACCCACTTACCCAGGCTCCGCTGAGCCCTGGCTGCTGCATTTGGGGCTGGGGGCTGCTGAGAGGGCCCCGGACATGTGAGCCCCGGGCGGCTCC
>NW_005054549.1:111792-112999 GCF_000277835.1 Geospiza fortis | reverse complement strand
CCGCGGGCCGGGCCGCACGGGGGGAGCCGGGGCAGGGCCCACCGCTGCAATTAGCTAATTGCTCCTGTCACTGCTCCCTGCTTCACTCTCCATCGGATAAAACTGCCCTGGGGGACACCGTGCCCCCCGCCTGCCCCCCGTGCTCTGCTCAGCGCTGGGGGGTTCAGGATGGAGGGAAGGGGAGCCCCCCCAAAGCTGCTGTTCCCAGCCCCGCTGGATGTGACATCCCTGGTGTCACCTGCTGGGGACAGTGGGGACGATGCCCTTAACAGTAGGGATGGATGTGGCTTCCCCCCACTTTTTGGGGGTGTCCCGCTGCACCCCATGGCTGCAGCATCCCTCATGGCCGAATTCCATCCGAGCTGTTGAGTGGGAACCTGGGGTGAGTGTGGGAGGCTGTGACACCACCAGGAGCCTGAGTGACAAATGACATCATCAGAGGGGGACCTGTGGGACAAACAGACCCCCAGCCTGCTGGGTGATGGCAGCACAGATGGGCATGGGGACAGACAGGATGCTGATGACGTCATCAGGATGATCTGTGACATCATCAGGTGGCAATGAACAGGGGGCAGAGAGAGGGGCCCCAGCAGGCTGGGCTGTGGGTGTGGAGGAAGAGGAGCAGGAGCAGGAGTGGGGGCAGGAAGAGGACAGTGGCCCTATGGAAAGATGTCCCCAGCTCATGGTCGCTGAGCCTGTCCTTGTGCTGGTGACATATTGACTGACAATTCTTAATCAAGTGGATTATTAATTAGCAGCAGAGCTGGCTGGTTAATCCTCGGCCGGGCTGGGAGCTGCTGGTTTGTGCTGACACAGCCGGGTATGGTGACAGCGCCACCGTGCTGGGTGCCCCTGTGCCAGGACACCCACACTGGCCCAGGGAAGGGATGGATGCCATCCCCCGGCGGCTCAGGTGGTGGCTTCACCCCTGTGCACGGTTTCACCCCAGAACTGCTGGGTGGCACCCCAAGAATGGCCCTGGCACAGCAGGAGTGGGTGGGCACCCATCTGTGGCGTGCCTCGGTGCCATCTGGGCCACACAGAGGAGGTGACATGCGTGTCACTAGTGCCACACGTGTCCCAGCCCTCGCCGTGGCGGTGGAGGGCGCGGGGGACCAGCCCTGCACGGCGCATCCCCACCCCTGCCCGTGGCAGAGCCACCTGTGTGGCCTTGTCCCCGCCGTCCCCGCCAGCCCGGGGGGCCCAG
>NW_005054549.1:110025-110712 GCF_000277835.1 Geospiza fortis | reverse complement strand
CCGGCTGCTGCAGGCAGGGATGCTCCTGCTGCCTGGCACGGCTGCTGCCTGCTTAATTGCGCTGAAAGCACAACAGATGGCAGAAGGGCTTCAAGATGTTCTTTTCCAACATTTTGGGCTCCTTTGCTCGCTTTGCTCCAAAACAGCTCCAAGGAGGGAGGCTGGGAAGAGCCCTGTGCTCATGGGGAGGGTTGATGACCCCGGGGCCGAGTCCAGGGCCACGGTGCAGCCGGGGAATTAAAGGGAATTAAAACATTTGCCGGGCTCACACTGCAGTACTTTCTTCTCTCAGTAATCCCTGAGCCTGCTGCCCTTCCTGCCCACACCTCCAGCACCTGCCCGCTGCTCCCGGGGCACAAAAGCCCCTTTGCCACGTCTGGGGGCACCTGGTGGCAGCAGCTGGGTGCTGGGGGGTCACCTCGGGGCCCTGGGGGGCTGCAAAGGGACCTCTTGGCTTCTTCCCAGAGATGGGGGTCCTGCCGCGCTGCAGGGCTGTCCCACCAGGGCGCTGAGAGTGGCACCGGGCCCAGCACCCAGCCAGAACCCCAGGACACTGTGCCACCCCCACCCTGAGCTTTGCTGGGGCTGGGCACTGCCCTGCGACCTGTGCAAGGCTGGCACCCGGCACGGCTGAGCTGGAGCAGGACCCAGCACCCACCCCCGGCCCCAACACCCATCCCGGCCCCA
>NW_005054549.1:108134-108999 GCF_000277835.1 Geospiza fortis | reverse complement strand
TTTGATATTATTATTATTATTATTATTATTATTATTATTATTATTATTATTATTATTATTATTGCTCTTATCGTTATTATCATTATTGATAATATTGGTATTATTATAGTTGTTACCACCCTCCTGTCCTCCCCCGGGCTGTGCCCACCCTGCCTTGCCCAGTGCAGACAGACCCACATCTGCCAGTGGCTGGGTGGCCCAGGGCCACCAAGGGCCACGTTGTCACCTCTGCAGGTGTCCCCAGGCAGGAGGGTGGGAGGTGGCAGCCTGGGCGCTCTCCCAGCGTCTTAAAGATGTGTTTACAAACACACCATTGGATTAAAACTGCACATATTTGAGGCTATATTTAATTTTAAGTGTTCTCTGTGTTCAACCAGTTGCTCGAGCTTATTAAAAAGATATATTAAAAAAGCAATGTGTATTTATTTGTGTACACACACGGCTGCAGCTCCTGCAGCCCCTTCCCAGCACTCGCTGCCTGTCTGAGCGCTCCGTGCCTCAGTTTCCCTCCCGGCTGGGCGGGAGGAGCTCCCCGGGGCTGTGGGAGGAAGGCTCAGGGAGGATTTGCTGCCTCTGGGGAACGGACGGTGGGGAAAGGCTGAGCCCAGGTTAAGGCTGAGCTCAGGGAAAGGCTGAGCTCAGGGAAAGGCTGAGCTCAGGGAAAGGCTGAGCCCAGGTTAAGGCTGAGCTCAGGGAAAGGCTGAGCTCAGGGAAAGGCTGGCCCAGGGCTGTGACAGATCCGCACGGGAGGGGACGGAGCGGGGCTGGCAGCGCCCCCGGTGCCGCTGAGCTTGTGACACGGTGGCACTGCGGGACAGCGCCAGCGCTGTGAGATTTCACCCTCCCAACGGCCCCCGAATCCAGC
>NW_005054549.1:107252-107657 GCF_000277835.1 Geospiza fortis | reverse complement strand
GGGCGGGGCCCCCCGCCGGGTCCGGGAGTGGCTGTGGAGGAGCTGGGGGAGATGGGGGAGAGGGCTGGGGGAGAGGAAAACAGGACTGGAAGTGACGGAGGTGAAGAGTGGAGGCACAGCTGGGGGGATGGAGATGGGGGTAAGGGAGATGTTGTCACGGGGAGATGCGTGTGACCTTGGGGAATGGATGTGGCCTTGGGGTTTGGATCAGGTGCTTGAATCTGCATCCCTCCATGGCCACCACCACCACATCCCCATGGCCATCAGCATCTCCTCCCCATGGCCATCAGCATCTCCTCCCCATGGCCACAGCCACCACGTCCCCATGGCCACCACCACGTCCCCTCGTTCAAGCGGGGCACTTCAATGACCAGGGATGGGAGAACAGAGACGCTTTGATGGGGC
>NW_005054549.1:105557-107186 GCF_000277835.1 Geospiza fortis | reverse complement strand
TCTTCCTGGAACAAGTTTTTCCCAGCCCGGGGAGCCAAGCAGGCCCACAGCAGTCCAAGCTTGTTTCTATCTTTCCCAAAGCTCACCCAGGTCCAACACTGGCTCTGAGGGCGGGGGATGGAGCTGAGAAATTTCTCCCAGAATAAGAGGAATTTTGGAGCCAGGTGGGATCAGCTCCAAAATCTCTGGAATTTGGCGGTGGCAGGGGAGGGACCGACAGCGCCGAGCCATTTCTAAGCAGCGTTTTTAAAAAACAAAGCGAAATCTTCGCCAGAAAATGTTATTTCCATCCCTTTGGCAAGCATGAGTCGTTTGGAAGCGATGCTTTGTGTTGGGAATGGGACCCAAATCTAAGGGAGCTGGGAATGGAGCTCTGGGAAAGCTGCTGGGAGCTGGGATGGAGCCACAGCGAGGGCTGGTGGCGTTTGGCAGCTGGGATCCACACCCCACCATGTCCCTGCACTGTGGCACCTCAGCCTCTGCTGTCACCAGCCCTGGTGACAAGCAGTGCCCCGTGTCCCTGTCCCTGAGGCGGTTTGGGGAGCTGTGGCCCTGTGGCCTTCTCCTCACAGACCCAAACCCCTTTGCTTTGCAACGTCCCGGCCCCACACTGCAAATCCCCCGGGAAAAGGGCAGAATCCAGCCTCCATTCCATGGGGGACCCCATCATGGACCAGCAGGGACCAGCAGGGACCAGCAGGGATGTCAGTGTGGCACCAGGAGGGAGGAGAGGGGACATCAGAGCAGCATCATTGCCTGGGGCGAGGAGGGACATGGCTGGAGAACCAGGAGGGACCAGCAGGAACCAAAGGACCGGGAGAACCTGGAGGGACCATTAGGGACAAACCATCAGTGCCAGGGGCCATGCTGTCACAGCAGGGACGTGATCAGAGGAGCGGAGGACACCAGGACGGACGCTGTCACCAGGTGGGAGCACCCGAGGGCACCGCAGGCACCGGGAAGCGGCGGCGCGGGGGTGGCCATGGCCGGGGGAGACGTGCCCGCCCGCACTTTGCTGCATGACGGTGATTAAGTTGCTTCCCCTCGTTATGGTCCCTCGGGGTGGTGTTAACCAGCTGCTAATAAAGACGGATGGCTCTGAAGTGGCGTCTCCGGAGCCTTTGTATCCGTGGAATTTCGGGAAAAGCCACCGGGGTGCCCGGAGCCACCGGGCAGACCTGCGGCACCCTGGAACACCCGGCCCTGCTGGGGACAGATCTGCTCTGCGGGGGGGACAGGGGGACGAGGGGAGGGTTTGGGAGGCTCGGAGGATGCCGAGAGCCCGAGCAGCCCCGGGGAGGAAAAGGGCGACCCGAAGGGCTGCGGGGGGCGGGAAAGCAGCGGGAAGAGGAGAAATCCAGCAGCAACTGCCCATTAAAATTCATGAAAGCTGTTAAAAAGCAGAGCGCAGCGCGAGCTCCCGGCTGCTGCTGACAAAGCCGGCGAGGGAGGCGGCGGTGCCAGCCCCGTGCAGTGGCAAATTGGGGGTTCGGCCCCCCCTTTCCCAAAGCGATTTCCGGCTCGGTGACACCAGCGCGGCCCCGGCTCCCGCGGCACCCCCGCTGCCGGGCCGAGGGGGTGGCTGGAGGCAGCAAACCACATCCCCCACCACGGGATCCCCTTCCTCAC
>NW_005054549.1:103796-104755 GCF_000277835.1 Geospiza fortis | reverse complement strand
CCCAGGGCTGCCGTGGGTGGCTGGGTGGATACCCGGGCACGTGCAGGGGTGTCTGTGTGTCCGTGGGGGTGTGCGAGGCCAGCTTGGGACAGGGCTGCTTGAAATCCAAACCTTTCATGGGCTGGGGGAACGCCCCGGGCCAGGCCGGTGGAACCCCGAACCCCTCAGCAACACCAACCCGGCAGCAACCTGGTGATGTTGGCCCCCTTGCCGGGTTCACCCACCCCCTGCTCTGGCTGAACCTTTCACTTCGTCCCAGAAGCTCCAACACCCCCAGGACGAGGCTCTGCACTCCTGGCACAGCCGATTCCAGCACCGGGGGAGCCCCTGGCCGAGCCACGGCACCACCCGGTGCCCGGTGCCCCCCCGGTACCGGGGTCACCCTTCAGCAGAGCACAGAATTTGGGGTGCCCGGGAACGTCCCTCCGGGCTCATCATCTTCCCGTGGCTGGGGGATTTTTTTCCTCGGCTCTGCACACCACGTGGATGGTGGGAAGCAGGTCCCGGGTAAATATCTCCCGGCGGGTGCGTGCGGGGATGCTGCCTTCACAGGATTTACAGCTTCAAAGCCTCGGCCTCAAAGCCTGCAGATATCTTTTCATCATTTCAGCCGCGGTCTAATTACCCCGCTGGCCGCCGGCGCTGCCCGGCGCTCCCAGGTACAGCCTCTCTTAATAGCTGGAATTTATTATTTAAATGTCGTTTTTCAGCTCCTCGCTCCCGTTCCGGCTCCGGGGGTGCCTGTGCCCCCCCTGCACCCCAAAACCTGGGCGCCCTGATCCTCCAGCACCCGGCGTTCACGCTTTCCGCCTGCTCTGAGCCGTGACGAGTTATTAATTAACGGCGAGGTATCGTTCCCTGCTTCATCTTCGCTGTAATTAGATGGTGGGGATGCCGGGAAGCCGAGCTGGTTAGCGCTTGCCGGAGGGGGATGAAGGGAACCGGAGTCCTCCCGACCC
>NW_005054549.1:102556-103608 GCF_000277835.1 Geospiza fortis | reverse complement strand
GGCGTCTCCCCGCCCCCGCAGCCGGCACAGCCGGAGGATAATTTACGGTTTCGTATCAGTGCCGCTGATCTTGGAGCTTTTCCAGCTTCCTGTTCCCTCTCCCCACATTGCTTTTCCTCGAAAGCCGATTGCCCAGGATGGGATCCAGCTCCTGGCCGGGATGTCGCTGTCCCTGGCCGTGTCACCCCGCGGGTACCCCTGTGCTGAGCTGGGACAGGGCTCTGCCAAGGGCCGCGCCGGTTCCTCCTGCGCTGGGGATGCTCCCTCCGCCGCTGCAGGGCGGGATGAGGGCATTGCCCGGCCTGGAGCCCGCTCAGGACACGCACCCAAGCGGGAGCAGCGTGGGCAGCCCCGCACCCGCTTGCGGAGCGTCATTTGAAGGTGTCAAATTGCCTTTTAGTGATTAAATTGCTCTGTGGAAGTGAAGCGCCGGGATCTGGCAGGGCGTCTGGGAAGGGATCTGGAAAAGGGTCTGGAAAAGGGTCTGGCAGGGCAGGGGAAGAATTAGGGAAGGGATCCGGGAAGGGGAAGCTCAGCAATGGGCGGTGGTGTCCCCCCACTCAGGGAAATGACCCAGTGCCACCAGCTGGTCCGGTTTTGGGGAGATTTTGGTGGATTTTGGTGTTTTCTCGGTGGCTGTGGGAGCTCTTTGCAGCTGCAGGAAGGGCAGGCACGGGCAGAGCCCGGGGACGGCGGTGACAGAGCCCCGGGGATGGGCACAGCGGGTGGCACTGCCTGGGGACACCGGCCTGAGGTGAGCGCTGCAGGCAGAGCCGTGCCGGGGGATTATCCTCGTCCCTCGGCGCCGGCAATTCCCTGCCTTGTCCATCGATCCCTGCGAGGTGTTAAGAGAGGCTGGAGCATCGATTGGAGCAAAGCCCAGGCTCAGCGAGGCCCAAGGCTTCCCCAGCAAAGGGTGCAGGGTCCCGCCTGGGGTCTGGAGGCCGGAGGAGGCGCAGAAACCTCGGCGGGGACAAAGGATGGCGGGGTGGGGACGTGCTGGGCCATGGGAAACGCCGATGAACCCCGGGCGCGCCTGCCAGGCGCCCGCG
>NW_005054549.1:98317-102254 GCF_000277835.1 Geospiza fortis | reverse complement strand
GAAGGGAAGGGCTAAAGACAAAAGAGGCCGTTTACCAACCGGCTGGCAGCCCAAGGGAAATCGCTATCCAGATAAAAAATCGCAGATTAAGGAAGGAAAGAGCTGACCTTAACTCCAGTCCTTAGGCAGGGAGGAAGGGCAGCATTTTCACCATTTAATTGGGGTTTTTTAACCATTTCGGGCGGTTTGTTTGCTCTACTTCAAAGCCAGGACTGCATCATTTTTACTCGCTGGCTGTAATAATGGCATAAATAAAGAGTTGGGGTTTTTTAAAGTGGGTTTTTTGACTCTGATTGTCCTTGAATTAATGAATCTTCTTGAGGAACAGAACCCCAGCTCCTAAGGGTTTATCCTCGTGCAGAGACGACATCAGGGCTACAGCACTGGGCTGAAAGCTGGAAAATAGCTGATGGAAAGGGCAAAACAACCCCAGTGAACGGCAGGAGGGGGTCAGCAGCCTGCATTATTATTTTGGGTGAAATCCTTGCCATGGCTTTGCTGGCTGTGGGGGGGACCCCCATGCCCAGGTTTGTCCCTGCAGGGGGTGTTGCCGGAGCCCCCCGGGGGTGGAAAATGCCTTGGCCTGGGCCGTGGGGCCGGCCTTAGCCACGCTTGAGGGGAAAATCACAATCGCTGCCGGGGCCGCAGGCAGGGAGCCGGCCCCAGACCTTCCCCGGGGAGAGCCAGAGGGGGGAACCACATGGGGGGCCCTGGGAGCTGGCAGGGCCACTTTGGGGGGCTGGGGTGGGTTTGGGGGGGTCTGTTGGTGCATTGGGTCACTGGGGAAACTGAGGCACGAGCTGAGAGGGACGGGCTCAGCGAAAGGGTCGGAGAGGACAGGGGGTTGGGGGTGATGTGAGGCATCCCCCCCATCGCCGCACCAAGACCGCGGGGAGGGAAAAACCCTGCTCGCCCAAAAGCCTTGACTTTGCTCCTCCTCCTCGGTAGGACGCGGAAATCTTGAGGATTTTATCCTCGTGAGGAGAAAGGAGGAAAGCTGAGGAGGGAGCAAGGATGGGGGCAGCTCCTCCGCGTGGCAAAGTCCCTCATCGGGGATTTGGGGGCACGGGCACCCCTACTGCCCCCCCACCCCGGCTCTGGTTCATTGCCAGAGGGAGGGAGAACTGAAAGTCTGGGCTTGGAATAAAGGAGGTTGTGAAAGTCACTGACTCCGGATGGACCCGGAGCAGGAGAGCTGAAAGGAGGATAAAAATAACCCCGGCTCGGTGAGGGGCTGGGGGGCACGGGGATGGGGTGGGGTTCGGGGGGCACGGGCCATGCACTGGGGGGGAACAGCTGGGCTGGCACAGACCGGGCTCCTGGGAGCACATCTGGATGGGGAAGCAGCGGGAACAGCTGGACAGGGGTCATGGCGGGCACATCTGGATGGCAGAGCGGTCAGGAGGGCTGGGCAGGGCTGCAAACATCTGGATTTGGCCTTGGGGCACATCTGGGCGGGACAGGCCGGTGAAGGTGACAGCCCTGGCTGGGTGACACCGATGGGGACAAGGGGCTGTCCCAGCCAGCACTGGGCCAAGCCGGGTTCCCCCGGGGCTCGGGGGGCTCAGCTCCTTCCCAGCCCCCCCCGAGCAGCCACGGAGGGTCCTTCTCCCTCCGGATGAACCCGATGAAGTCACCAGTCGCCTCCCGGAGCAGGGAGATGGCAGCGGGGTGGCAGGAACAAGGTCATTAAAGCAGAAAGAAAAATACATTAGAAATGTTCAACTGCTCAGTCTTGCCTGAAATGTGCTTAAATCAGCCCCGAGTAAACAATGAGACGGGATTAATGGCAATTAGTTTTCATTAGAAAGGTGGCATCACCCTGCCCTGCTCCCCGGGGGCCGCTCCCTGCCTTGCTGGGGACCGCGGGAGCTCCCAGCCGGATCCAGCCCGGGCAGGGACGGTGACCGCGTCCTTCCGAGCCCCGGGGCTGCGGGGAACAGCCTCATCTCGGCCGAGGCAGCGGCGCGGGCCGGAGCTTCAAAGGGAACCCGCAAATCCGGCACATGCAAAGCCCCAGCTGGTCCTGCAGATAACCGGCGACCGGCCTGGGGTGGCCTCAGCCGCTCGTTCTGGGGGGTGCTTGGCTTTGGGGGGTGGCTTTGGGGTGAGGTTTGGCCCTGGGGCGCTGCTGGGCCCCTGGGGGCTGCTCAGCCTTGGGGTGAGGCTCGGCTTGGAGGTGATGCTCAGCCCTGGAGGGATGCCCAGGCCCGGGGATGCTCATCCTCAGGGCAGTGTTTGGGGTGTTCCTCATCCTCAGGGCAGTATTTAGGGCCATGCTCATCCTCGGGGCAATGTTTGGGGTGTTCCTCATCCTCAGGGCAGTATTTAGGGTCATGCTCATCCTCAGGGCAGAGTCTGGGACCATGCTCAGCCTGGGCACAGCCCCAGCTTTTGCAGCTCCCCCATCCTCAGGCAGGACCCTGGGGTTGGGGATGAGGCAGCAGAGCTCCCCGGGGTGCAGGGGAAGGGGACAGGACGCTGTGTCCGTGTCCCCTGCCTTTTGGGGTGCTGATGGTCGGTGCTGGGTGCTGCCACCAATGCCATCGGTGACCCCGTAGGGTGGGGACCCTCTGGTGGTCACCACACCCCCTCAGCTGAGTCTCCAGGGCTCATCCCCATCACCTCAAAACACTTCCTGGGCAGGAGGGGTGGGAAGAGCCCTCCCCGCCTCCAGAATGGGGCAAATTCCATCGTTTCTGGGGCTGGCCCAAGCACACAGCGGCCTCACCGCGCAGGACACACCCGGTGCCGGTGGTGGCCGACCCCCGGTGCCTCGGCAGCACCGACACACACGTGTGTAACACACATACCTGTGCAAATACACACACATACCCGTGCAAACACACACACACATACCTGTGCAAACACACACGTGTGTAACACACATACCTGTGCAAATACACACACATACCCGTGCAAACACACACACACATACCTGTGCAAACACACACGTGTGTAACACACATACCTGTGCAAATACACACACATACCCGTGCAAACACACACACACATACCTGTGCAAACACACACGTGTGTAACACACATACCTGTGCAAATACACACACATACCCGTGCAAACACACACACACATACCTGTGCAAACACACACGTGTGTAACACACATACCTGTGCAAATACACACACATACCCGTGCAAACACACACACACATACCTGTGCAAACACACACGTGTGTAACACACCCGTGCAAACACACACACATACCTGTGCAAACACACACGTGTGTAACACACCCGTGCAAACACACACACATACCTGTGCAAACACACACGTGTGTAACACACCCGTGCAAACACACACACATACCTGTGCAAACACACACACATATATCTGTGCAAACACACACACACACACACACACACACACGTGTGCACAGCAGTGCAGGGAGGCCCCGGATGTGGCTGGGAGAAGGGGACATGAATGGACACATGAATGGACACATGGATGGACACACAGATGGACAGACACACGGATGGACGGACACATGGAATGGACACACATGGAATGGACACACGGATGGACACATGGATGGGCACACGGATGGACAGACGGATGGACACACACATGGATGGACATGGATGGATGGATGGATGGATGGATGGATGGATGGATGGATGGATGGATGGATGGATGGATGGATGGATGGACACATGGACACACAGATGGACGCACAGATGGACACTTGGATGGACACATGGGTGGACACACGGGTGCAAAGCCACGGACACACGTGTGTGCACAGCCACCCGCACAGGGAGGGCACGCCCAGGGCTCCTGATCCAGGGGTTCTGCGGGGGGGCCGGGGCTGCCGTGCCAGGGCACGCCGGGACTGGGGCTCCTCCTGCCCTCCACTTGCCCTTCCCACCGGGCAGAGGGGCCCAGGGCTGCCAGGTCCTGCCCAGCTGGGGGGACCTG
>NW_005054549.1:93305-93676 GCF_000277835.1 Geospiza fortis | reverse complement strand
CAGGACAGGGACACAGGGCTGGGTGTCCCTGTCCCCGCAGGGCTGGGTGTCCCTGTCCCCTCGGGCCTGGCTCCCAGTTAAACCAGTAACTGCTGTGCTGCCTCCATCGCTCCCCCGGCGCTGCTGGGGCAGGGCCGGGCCCTGCTCGCCAGGCCCTGGAGCTGGATGCAGATCCCTGCTGCAGTGCCGGATGCGGTTTGTATCCCTAGACAAGCTGGAATATTTTTAATTAAACCTGCCAGTTTGGATGCGATTTCATTTTTCAGTGGGCTGAGCTGCACCGGGCCCTTGGAGCATCTCCCGCGCTGGGGCCGGATCCCAGCTCGTGGCGGGGGGGCTGGCATCGGGCACGGTGACACGGACACCGGGCA
>NW_005054549.1:92545-93009 GCF_000277835.1 Geospiza fortis | reverse complement strand
GGGGGGGGGGTCGGTGCCCTGCCGAACCTGTTGGTGCCCATGGTGCATGGGCACCGGAGCCTCGGGAGCCGCGTCCCGGGAGCTCTGGGCTCTGCCCCCCGTGCCCGGGCTGGGGCTGGAGATGGAGCCGGAGCGGGGCACCCAAAGGAGGCCCTGCAGCCCTGGCAGTGCCCAGCCCAGCGGCAAAGGGGACACGATGGCCTCGGGGCCATCCAGGGACCCCCAGGCTGTGGTGGCATCCCCCAGAAGGGGATGATGAGGGGTTGCATTCCCTGGCTGAAGCAGGGGGAGAGGAAGAGCACTGGGCTGGCACAGAGGAGCTCCCAGAGGGGCTGCCGCGTGCTACCGGGATTTTGCTCCCTATTTAATTACAATTTTGTCAAATTAAAAAAAAAAAAAGAGGGGGGATAAAAAGAGATCCCTCTCGTCTCTTTGTGCCGGCTCCCCCCACCCCGGTAATTAAA
>NW_005054549.1:88664-91208 GCF_000277835.1 Geospiza fortis | reverse complement strand
CGCCGGCAGAGCGAGGAGCAGCTCCGAGGGCGGCGAGGCCGCTCGGACCTTCCGGCGAGGCGGCAGCGCGGAGGCGGCGCTGGGAACAATGGCCCTTTGTTCTGCCGCCGCTGGCATCCCGGAGCCCGGCCTGCATCCCGGAGTCTGAATCCTGCATCCCAGAGCCCTGCTTGCATCTCAGCCTGCATCCTGCATCCCATCCTGCATCCCACAGCCCTGCCTGCATCCCATCCTCCCATCCTGCATCCCATCCTGCAACTCACAACCCAGCCTGCATCCCAGCCTGCATCCCACAGCCTGGCCTGCATCCCATGCTGCATCCCATTCTGCATCCCACAGCCCAGCCTGCATCCTATATCCTGACCTGCATCCCATTCCATATCTTGGCCTGCACCCCATCCCACATCCCACCCTGTGTCCCTAACCCAGCCTGCATCCTCCATCCCATCCTCCCCCCTCCATCCCATCCTCCCCCCTCCATCCCATCCTCCCCGCTGCCTCCCAGCCCACGTCCCCCTGCACATCCCACATCCCTGCTCCATCTGCACATCCCCTGCACCTCCTGCATCCTCCCTCATCCCCCTCCCACGCTCCCCCGGTCCCCCGGCACTCCCAGGGCCCATCCTGGCCCCGTGGGGCTCTGAGCTGGGCGCTCACGGGGCTGGGGGGTGGGTGTCACCCCACAAAGCCCCATCTGTCCCCAGCTGGGTCAGAGGACACTTCCAAAACAGAGAGCGGGATGTGAGGAAAGGAGGAGGAGGAGGGTGAAGCCTCACGTGCTCTCACCCACACTTTGGCACCGGAAGCCACTTGTCACTTTATCACCCTCTGGGCACACCGGGGGTGGCAGGAGGAGATTTGCTGGGGGTGGCCGTGCCTCCTGTCCCCTCTGGTGTCCCCACCCTGGGTGTGCCTGGGAGGTGGGTGGCTCCAGGAGGGAAGGGAGGCACCTGAGTGCCACCTCCGGGCCGTCATCACAGCAGGGGCCAGCAGGGTGCTGGGCAGGGTAATGACACTGCGGTGACACTGTGGTGACACTGCAGTGACATTGAGGTGACCTGTGACCCCCAGCCCCTCGCTGCCCATTGAGCCCAGCAGATATTTATATTTAACCTTATTTAAATACAAGTAGGAGTTTGAAGATAATCCTACTGGGAACTGCTGGCCCTGGGAGAGTGCAGCAGCCCCATTGTCCCCAGCAGGACAGTGTGGGTGACACGGGGAGGGGGGACCTGAATCCAACAAACCCCCAAAAAACCCCCAAACCAACATCCCAACTTTATTAGGGCTTAAAAACCGACGTGCCTTTGGGACGGACCCTTGGTGCCGACCTCCCAGAGCCAAGCCCAGCTCCTCTGGCTCTGGGATCAGCGGGCTGTGATTGTAGGGCTGCTCTCTGAGCACTGGGGCGGGTTCGGGGCGGGTTCGGGGTGCCTGTGGGTGCTGTGGGTGTGTTCAGCAGCCTCCCAGGCGGGGAATGCCGGGCTCCCTGTCCCGGCTGTGATTGCAGGGCTCCCTGAGCCGGATGCAAACACTGCAGGTGTTATTGCAGGGTCTCCGTGGGGCCGAGCCGGGAGCTGCTGCCCCTCAGGGATCCCACAGGGACACGGAAAGGGGACACTGGGGATGGGGCTCCTCGGGACTGGGCCACCCTGGGGACGGGGGCTCCATCAGGAGGTGCCAGGAGCCCCTGGGGACAGGGATGGGACAGGCCGGGTGCACGGGGTGGTGCCATCCCGGGACTGGCAGGGCTCTGGGTGGGGGTTCCCGGGGCGGTGCCAGGCTGGGGCAGGAACAGGGGGTTCCCTCTTCCCTCCTGAAGGGGAACTGAGGCACGAGGCCGGAGGAGGTGACTCGGAGCAGCCGGATCTGCTGCTGTCACCGCCCTGGGGCCATGCGGGTGACAAAGAGGGGTGGCAGGGTGACACCGAGGGGACCCCGCCAGGGCACAGAGCCCCTGGGGTGGCACAGGACCAGGGTGAGTGCCTTGGGGACGAGGGGGGCTTTGGGGACACGGGGAATAAGGGCAATGGATGAAGTGGGGCTTTGGGGACAAGGGGGACGGGGGGAATGGGTGTTTTGGAGGGGCAGGCTCGTGCCTGCCCTTTGGGGACAAGGGGGGGGACAGGTTTTTGGGCACAGCAGGGACAGGGGGAGGTGTGCCAGTGAGGACGAGGGGCTTGGGGAGAGCAGCAGGACACGGGAGGATCCTGTGCTGGGGGGGACAAGGGGACAAAGGCAGTGAACTGGGGGGGACAACAGGGGACAAGGGCTGTGAATTGGGGAGGGGGGACACACGGCACTCCGTCTGCCACCCCCTCTGCGTCCCGTCCCCCCCTCCCGGGGTTTATTTCGGCGTGCCGCGTGATCCTCCTCGCTAGGAAACCGTTCTTAATATGCAGATGAGCCTGGATTTAATATGCAAATCACCATGCGGCTCTGGCCGGCCACCAGCACCGGCGGCGTGCTGGAGGGGACGTGTCGGGGCACCCATGGGTGGCACCCGGGGAGGACCGAGAGGGCTCCCAGCAACTGGGGCCGCCT
>NW_005054549.1:87634-88077 GCF_000277835.1 Geospiza fortis | reverse complement strand
CCCGGGGGGGGCCCCCCCCCCCCAGCCCCGGCGCCAGCAGCAGCTGGGATTGGGGGGGGGAAGCACTTGGGGGGGCACTGCTGGTGACCCCCAAACCCCTCTGTGGCAATGGGGGTGCCACCGTGTGACCCCACTGGGCGAGCACCGGGGGCCACATTTTGGGGGGCTGGAGCATGTGGGGGAGGTGTAAATGCCTCATTAGCATAACTAATTACTGATTTCTTATTGGCGTTGGGCGCTTTCTGAAGGAAATGACCCCAAAATCCGGCACTAGACAGACGGAGAGGGATGTGGATGTTGAGATTATACCAGGGAGAGGATTCCCAAAAAGTTGAATTGTCGGGGATTTCATTGTTGGTGTCGTCCGCCTTTGCTACCCCCCATCCCTCAGTGTGTCCCCCCTGTCCCAGATTGTCCCCTTCCCAATGTCCCCCCATTGTCCA
>NW_005054549.1:85172-85544 GCF_000277835.1 Geospiza fortis | reverse complement strand
GTGACACTGGGGCTGTTTGCGTGGGGGGTGCTGTGACGCTCTGAGGCCTCCCTGGAGCTCTTCCAGGACATCCCGGTGGCGTTTTGGGAGGGGGAAGAGCCTCTCTGGCTTCCCTCTTGTCCCCATGTCCCCGTGTCTCTCTGTCCATGTGTCCTCATCCTCCTGTCCCCACGTCCCCAGCCCTGCCGTGCCATCCCCACGCGCTGCTGGTGACAAACCCCCAGCAGGGCCCCAATCCCCGCAGACACCCGAGGGTTTGGGGTGCTCCGGGGGGGTTCCCGGTGGGCGCTGCCCCTCCCAGCCCTGCCCGTGCCCGCAGGTGCGGTGGGTGCCCGGCCGGGGCGGGGGGCACCACGGCACTCCCAGACCCCG
>NW_005054549.1:81777-84582 GCF_000277835.1 Geospiza fortis | reverse complement strand
GGGGGGCACCCAGCGCCTCAACATCCAGCGCATCCTCAAGGTCAACAGGACCCTCTTCATCGGGGACAGGTCTGGAGCCGGCACCCCAAAGCCTCCCCTCCACCGGGGGGGGCACCCAACACCCTCCCCACTCCTCTCTGCTGGGGAGGGCCCTGCCCGGGGCACCCCAAATCTGCCATGGGGCACTGGGGGGGTCACCGGCACCGACACTGCCCTGGTGATGCTCATTGCCCACCCCAGCACCCCAAACCTGCCCGGGGGGTTGGGGGTGGATCCTGCAGCCCCAGTGCTGGGGGCACACCCCAGCTGGGGGGTGGTGACACCCGTGTCCCCCTCCCCAGGGACAATGTCTATCGGGTCAGCCTGGAGCCCAGCGGGGCCGCGGAGATGCGCTACCACCGGGTAAGAGCTGGGGGTCCCAGGGGGTGCTGGGGGTCCCAGGGAGCTCTGGGGGGCTCAGAGAGCTCTGGGGGGCCTCAGGGGGGTCTCATGGGGGTGCTCTTGCCTTGTCCTCATCCCCACACTGGTTTTCCCCACCAGAAGCTGACGTGGCGCTCGAACCAGCACGACATCAGCATCTGCAGGATGAAGGGCAAGCACGAGGTACAGCTGCGGGATCTGCCCCCCCTGGGGACCCCCAGTGGGGGCTGAGCACCTTCCGTGGCCGTGTCACACCCTGTCCCCTCCCCAGTGTCACCACCCCACTCCCTCCCAGGTTGTATCGTTGATTGATTGGCTGATTGGCTAAATTGGCTTTTAATTAATTCTTGGGGGCCAGAAATCCCATTCTCAGCTCCCATAAATGCAGTTCTGAGGAGAGAACAGCCCCCCTAAGCCATTCCCTGGCAGTGATGAGGGCCTGGGTGGGGTGGGATGAGGTGAGGGGGGTTTTGGGGTGCTGAGGGTGACAGTCCCCTCTCCCCCGGCAGGCAGAGTGCCGAAATTTCATCAAGGTGCTGCTGGTGAGGAACGAGAGCCTCCTGTTCGTCTGTGGCACCAACGCCTTCAACCCCGTCTGCGCCAACTACAGCGTGAGCCCCCGGGATGGGGCCCTGTGAGGGAGGGGGCACCCATGGGAAGGGTTTTGGGGTCAGGGGAGGAGGGGGCACCCATGGGAAGGGTTTTGGGCAGGGTGTGCCCTCACGTCCCCCTGTCACCCGCTCTAGATGGACACGCTGGAGCCCGTCGGGGACAACATCAGCGGCATGGCCCGCTGTCCCTACGACCCCAAGCACGCCAACGTGGCTCTGTTCACAGGTCAGTGGTGGCACTGCCGGGGTCACAGCGGGCCCCGTGTCCCCCAGCCCCGCTGACACCCTGTCCCCTGCAGGGGGGATGCTCTTCACCGCCACGGTGACGGATTTCCTGGCCATCGACGCCGTCATCTACCGCAGCCTGGGGGACAGCCCCACCCTGCGCACCGTCAAACACGACTCCAAGTGGTTCAAAGGTGTGTGCCCACCCTGGGCCGTGCCAGGACAGGGCACGTGTCCCCTGCGACCCCGTGCTGGGCCATCCCTGACCCCACTGTCCCCGCAGAGCCCTACTTCGTGCACGCCGTGGAATGGAGGAGCCACGTCTACTTCTTCTTCCGCGAGATCGCCATGGAGTTCAACTACCTGGAGAAGGTGGGACAGGTCCCTCTGGGAGGGAGATGCACAGAATGCACAGAATGCACAGAATGCACAGAATGCACAGAATTCACAGACTCACTGGGTTGGAAGAGACTTTAAAGGTCGTTGAGTCCAACCCAGCCCCAACACTTCAGCAGAACCCTAATCCTAACCCAGTGCCACATCCAGGCGTTGTTAAACACATCTAGAGATGGTGACTCCACCACCTCCCTGGGCAGCCATTCCAGAACTTTATCACCCTTCCCGTAAAAAACTTTTTCCTAATGTCCAACCCATATTTCCCTATGATCCCATAGCTCCCTTCCAACCCAAACCATTCTGGGATGCCCACAGGGACACCCAGGGTGGGGACAGGGACACAGGGGTTGGGTGGTGATGGGTGTCCTCCCCACAGGTGGTGGTGTCACGGGTGGCCCGGGTGTGCAAGAACGACATGGGGGGCTCGCAGCGGGTGCTGGAGAAGCAGTGGACGTCCTTCCTCAAGGCCCGGCTCAACTGCTCCGTGCCGGGCGATTCCCACTTCTACTTCAACGTCATCCAAGCCGTGACGGACATCCTGGAGCTGGACGGGCGCCCCGTGGTCCTGGCCGTGTTCTCCACGCCCACCAACAGGTCAGAGCCTCTTGTGCCCTGCCAAGACTGCCCAGGCTCAGTGGGATTTGAGCTGGGTCTGGGTGGAATCAAAGCTGGATCCTGAGTGGGATCTGGGATGGGTCCTGGGATGAGTCCAGCTGGGTTCTGGGCAGGAAATGGACTCATTTCCATTTGGGATGTGCAGGGCCCCTGGCACTCGCTGGGGCCTCCCCATGCTCACCCCACAGCCGTGTCCCCGCAGCATTCCCGGCTCCGCCGTCTGCGCCTTCGACATGACCCAGGTGGCCGCCGTGTTCGAGGGACGGTTCCGGGAGCAGAAATCACCCGAGTCCATCTGGACACCCGTGCCAGAGGACATGGTGCCAAAGCCACGGTGAGGGACAGGGCTGGGGACAGAGATGGCAAGGACTGTTAGTGGCAGGGACAGTGGTGGGATTGGGGAAAGGAACAGGGATGGGGACAGGGACAGGGATGGGGACAGGGGTGATGGCAGCCACGGTCAGTATCTGCTGGGACGGGGACAGCCTGGGGACAGCGCCACTGAGCCGTGCCCTGGCCGCAGGCCCGGCTGCCGCGC
>NW_005054549.1:80161-81441 GCF_000277835.1 Geospiza fortis | reverse complement strand
AGCCTCCCGCCGGCAGGGCAGCCAGGGCGTGAGCAGGGATGGGGACAGGGACAGGAATGGGGACAGGGACAGGAATGGGGACAGGGACATGGAATGGGGACAGGGACATGGAATGAGGACAGGGAGCTGGGGATGGGGGGGTGGGAATGGGGACAGGGATGTGGGGCTGGAGCTGGGGACGTAGGGCTGGGGATGGGGACATGGAGATGGGCATGTGGGGCTGGGGCCCTCACCCTTTCCCCTCCCTGGGGACCCCTGGATTCCCCCACACCCCAGCACCACTCCCTCCCCACGCAGGTACCAGCTCCGTAAGATCGTGGTGGACAACGCAGCGGGGCCGTGGGGCAACCACACCGTGGTGTTCCTGGGCTCCAGCACCGGCACTGTGCTCAAGTTCCTCATCCTGCCCAACGCCACCAGCAGCCCTGTGCCCTCTGCCCCTGGCAGCCAGAGCGTCTTCCTGGAGGAGTTTGAGACCTACCAGCCCGGGAGGTGAGTGCCAGGGTGCCAGGGGAAGGAGAGGGGGCAGTAAAAGGAGTGGGTGGGGTGCTTGGATGGATGGATGGATGGATGGATGGATGGATGGATGGATGGATGGATGGATGGATGGATGGATGGATGAGAAAACCTCCTCCGGACTGGGCCAGGCTCTGTGGAGGGCCCCCCAGGGCTGGGGCCATGATGAGCTCTGCCCTGTCCCAAGGTGTGGCCGGGACACGGAGGACGAGCGGCGGCTCCTGGGGCTGGAGCTGGACAAGGCTGCGGGGTCCCTGCTGCTGGCCTTCCCCCCGTGCGTGGCCAGGGTGCCTGTGGCTCGCTGCCAGCAGCACTCGGGCTGCATGAAGTGAGTGCCTGGGGCTGGGCCGGGCTCAGCACGGCTGGGAGCGTGGCTGGGGAAACTGAGGCACAGCACAGGGTGGGGACAGAGTCCCTTGTGGGGACCGGGGTACTGTGTCCCCCATCGGGGCTGAGCCTGACATCTCTGCTCCCTGCCAGGAACTGCCTGGGGAGCCGGGATCCCTACTGTGGCTGGACACCCGAGGGCTCCTGCATCTTCCTGGAGCCCAGCCCCAGGTAACGCTGCCAGGCCTGGCGACGTGCAGGGGGACAGTGGTGTCCCCAGAGAGCTCCTGCAGCCCCAACCAACTCCCTGCTCGCTGACGGGAGCTGGGAGACTCTGCCAGGCCATTTGGGACCCACTGACCCCCCCAATTTGCACCCCCAGGGTGGCCTTCGAGCAGGACATCGCCGGCGGCAGCACGGCCCCCCCGCGCGAGGGC
>NW_005054549.1:77793-78276 GCF_000277835.1 Geospiza fortis | reverse complement strand
CCCGGGGGCCGGGACCGGCCGGGGGAGGGGGCACAGGGCTGGGGGGCCACGGGGTGGCACCCGCTCGGTGGGCACCCGCACACACACGCACACACACGCACCCACCCGCGCACCCGGCCCCACCAAGGTCCCCAGGAACTCCCCTGGGATAAGGTGTCCCTGCCCGCCCCCCCCCCCCCCCGCCGTGTCCCCCGCCTGTCCCCTTTCCCGGCTGTCTCTCGCCCCACGAGGCACCCACGGGGGTCACCCACGGCCCTCTGTCCCCTGGCCTGAGTCTCCGCAGGGGCTGGGGACACCTGGCACCCTGAGGTGGCACGGGAACACCTTGCGTGGGCACATCTGGCAAAGGGACACTTGAAGTGGCGATACATGGCGTGGGCACATCTGGCTTTGGGTTCCTTGGGGTTGGGGACGCCAAGCATTGGGTCCCTTGGCGTGGGGACTCCAGGGCTGGGGACACCTGGCATGGGGACACCCGGGCTG
>NW_005054549.1:76350-76455 GCF_000277835.1 Geospiza fortis | reverse complement strand
GGGACCCCATCTCACTGTGCCCCACCCTCAGAGCGTGGTGAGCCGCGTGGCCAGCCTGCCCCTGGTGAGCTGTGCCTGCGGGGCCCTGGCCTCGGCGTACGGGCA
>NW_005054549.1:75769-76340 GCF_000277835.1 Geospiza fortis | reverse complement strand
TCCGGCTGCGATGTGGCTGAGAAGGGCGTGAAGACGCTGACGGCGGCAGCGGTGAGCGGGGCCCAGCCCCTCCTCACCCGGCTGGAGCCCCAGAGTGAGTGCGGGGAGGGGACAGCACCCTACAGGGATGGGGGACCCCAAAACTGGCTTGTGAGGAACCAGGAGAAGGAAGACCTGGTTTCCCATCTCCAGTTTGTATCAGCAATGAATACAGGGCAGGAGGAGCTGGAGGGTTGGAGGGGAAACACCCCACAGGTTTTGGGGTACCCCAAACCCTGCCCTGGCAGAGCTCCTGCAGGGCAGCAGGGTTCTAAACCCACCTCTTTTCCCATCCCCAGTTTCCACCGCCAACAAGTTTGCCTGCAGAGGGCTGGACAAGCTGGAGGAGAAGCTGCCCGTGCTGCAGCAGCGCCCCGAGAGGGTAACGCCACCCGGGGGGCACGGGCAGGCTCCGGGGCTGGCTGAGCCGCGGGGACAAGCTGTCCTGGGGCTGTGCCCTGGCAGGTGGTGGCCGGGACCAGGGAGCTGCTGTCGGGCACGGTGAGCGGGGCCGTGGCCAGGACGCGCTCGG
>NW_005054549.1:74820-75539 GCF_000277835.1 Geospiza fortis | reverse complement strand
ACCCGCGTGGGGCGGCTGCTGGCCACGGGCGTGGGCACCGTGCTGGGCAAGTCCGAGGAGCTGCTGGATCGGTACCTCCCTGGCATGGACGAGGAGCTGGGTGAGTGCCCACCATCGCCCAAATCTCCCAGTGCCAAGCCCTCCTGGGACCCTCACCCTGTTGCTCAGTCTTGGCATTGGCTATATGTGGTGGCCCCACAGTGGTGCCAGAGCACTGAGGCCACCGTGACCCCACGCGGGGACAGTCCCTGTCTGACGGACACGGGATGGCATTGGGTGAACTCTCACCTGGAAACCCAAGAGCAAATATAGTCCCGTGTGCCCGCCTGGGTATTTATAGCTTGGCACTGGTGACATTAGCAGAGCTGGCCCCATGTCACAGCTGAGGTGACCGCCAAGGCCACCTGGCGCTTAGGGTGGCATCTCCACATGACCTGGTGGCCAAGCATCCTGTGGGTGCTCAGGCTGGGCTCCAGTGCCCAGCACAGGATGGCCCAGCCACCCTGCCCTCACCCCTGCTCCCACAGTGGCGGCAGCAGGCACAGAGGTGACCACGGGCACCGAGGTGACCAGAGACATGGAGGTGACCACAGGGACGGAGGTGGCCACGGGCACAGAGGTGAACAGGGGTACAGAGGTGACCATGGGCACAGAGGTAGCCACGGGCACGGAGGTGGCCACAGGGACAGAGGTGGCCACAGGGACAGAGGGGGGCCACG
>NW_005054549.1:73163-73756 GCF_000277835.1 Geospiza fortis | reverse complement strand
TCTGCGGCCGGCACTGAGCTGCAGCTGAGCTGGGGGAGCAGCCGCTCACCCAGGGGCACAAACCCCAGTCCCACCGGGAATGAGGGGCTGATGGACCTGGTGACCCAGCGTGGGACCCCAGTGTCACGGCCGGGGACCTCTGTGGGGATGGTGGCATGTGCAGGACGCAGCGTGAGCCTGTCTGGGATCCAGCGCTGCCCTAAGCCCCAGGAATACTGGAATTTTGTGTCTTAACAGCTTCAAACCAGTTTCAAGAGGAAGAAAACAACTTTTTTGGCCTTAAAATGACTCAGAGCCTGCAGTGCTGTGGCAGAGCCACCGTGCCGGGCTCACCGGGGGGCTCTGCACGGGCGGCAGAGCCGGGGGCACCCCCGAGGGGCTCAGTAACGGGGTGCCAGGGTGGGACAGTGGGACGGGATTCCCTGGGGTACTGGGACAGAGGGTGCCACAAGGTGCCAGGACATCTGGACTGTGCCCCGCAGCCGTGTGGCACCGAACTTTGTCCCACTTGTCACCGTGGAGGGGCTGGGCCTGCCCGGGGTATCCCCGACGTCACAGGCACAGCGCGGTCACAGCACCCGCTGGGGCGACAC
>NW_005054549.1:70495-72631 GCF_000277835.1 Geospiza fortis | reverse complement strand
GGGGAGGAGCGGGGCGAGCCCGGAGCCGAACCGAGCGGAGCAGAACCGACCCCAGCCGCCAGCGGTGAGCACGATCCGGGGCCGGCCCGCGATCCTGGTTCCGATCGCGATCCCGCTTCCGATCCCGGTTCCGATCGCAATCTCGGTCCTGTTCCCGATCGCGATCCCCGCCCTGTTCCCGATGGCAATCCCAGTCCCGGTCCCGGTCCCGGTCTCAATCCTTGTTCCGATCGCGATCCCGGTCCCGATCCCGCCTGTGATCCCGATCGTGATCCCGGTCGCGGTCCCCGGGACCCCCCTGTCCCGGGATTTCCCAACCGCGTGGGAGCTGCCCCGTTCCGGGGGGCGGTAACTTGGGGCCCTCCCTGCGAGAGGCGGGAGGGGGGCGCTGGGGGGGCCTGACCCCACTCACGGTCCCGTCTGTGCCCCCCAGCCCCACCATGGCCACCAGCGAGCCCACGCCGGCGCAGCCCAAGGCAGAGGAGCAGCAGGTCAGTGCGGGCAAGGCGGGGAATTTGGGGGCAATCCACGGGGTCCCTGCTTGGAGACGGGGATCGGGGTTCTGCCACCCTCCGATGGGCTTGGAGGGCCACGGGAACACCCCAAAACCATCGCCGGGGTGTTGGGAACACACACCACACCCCATTCCCTGTGAGACTTGGGGGGGGTCCCTCAGTCCCTCGCTCACGCTGAGCCCTTCTGGCCCCCAGAACATCGGGACACGCGTGGCCAACCTGCCCCTGGTGAGCTCAGCTTACGACATGGTGTCCTCCGCCTACACCTGCACCAAGGAGAGCCACCCCTACGTGCGCTCCGTCTGCGATGTGGCTGAGAAGGGCGTGAAGACGCTGACGGCGGCAGCGGTGAGCGGGGCCCAGCCCCTCCTCACCCGGCTGGAGCCCCAGAGTGAGTGCAGGGGGGGGACAGCACCCCGCGGGGCTGGGGGACCCCCCAAAAGTGGCTGTGCCCAGGCTCTCGTGAGGAACCAGGAGAGGCAGGACCTGGTTTTGTGTCTCTGGTTTGTATGGCCGAGGAGTAAACGGCTGCAGAAGCTGGAAGAAAAGATGTGGGAGCAGCACCCCCTGAATTTTGGGGTGATGGAGAATTGGGCCTGGCAGAGCTCCTGCAAGGCAGCAGGAGGCTAAACCCACCTCTTTTTCCATCTCCAGTTTCTTGCGCCAATGAATTCGCCTGCAAAGGGCTGGACAAGCTGGAGGAGAAGCTGCCCATCCTGCAGCAGCCCCCCCAGAAGGTACCAGGGTGGGCTGGGCTGGGGTGGGCAGCACACTCGGGCCCCCCAGTGCTTAACAGAGGTTTGTGTGTCTGCCCAGATCATCTCAGACACCAAACTGCTGGTGGCCTCCACGGTGACGGGGGCCGCCTCCACGGTGACGGGGGCCAGGGATGTGCTGACCAGCACCATGGCCGGGGCTAAAGATGCAGTGTCCAGCACCATGGCCGGGGCTAAAGATGCAGTGTCCAGCACCATGGCCGGGGCTAAAGATGCAGTGTCCAGCACCGTGTCTGGGGCCAGGGATGCAGTGTCCAGCACCGTGTCTGGGGCCAGGGATGCGGTGTCCAGCACCGTGTCTGGGGCCAGGGATGCAGTGTCCAGCACGGTGGCCGGAGCCAAGGATGCAGTGTCCAGCACCGTGACCGGGGCCAAGGACGCGGTGACCAGCCGAGTGACCGGTGTGATGGACATGACCAAAGGGGCAGTACAGGGTGGCGTGGAGCTGACCAGGTCAGCGGTCAGCAGTGGTGTCAGCACCGTGGGCCAGATGGTGGCCAGCGGGGTGGACTCCGTGCTGGGCAAGTCGGAGGAGCTGGTGGACCATTACCTGCCCATGACAGATGAGGAGCTGGGTGAGCAGCTGATCCCAACCCTCCGGAGAGGGTGGGCAGAGCAGGGGAGGCTCTGTGGGGTGGTGATGGTGGTACTGGGACCCCTGAGCAGCTCCTGTCCCACAGCCAAGCTGGCCACGGCCGTGGAGGGCTTCGAGCCGGAGCAGCAGAGGCAGCAGCAGAGCTACTTCGTGCGCCTGGGCTCCCTGTCCACCAAGGTGCGGCACCGAGCGCTCCAGCACTCCCTGAGCAAACTGCAGAGCGCCCGCCAGAGCAGCCAGGACTTGCTGG
>NW_005054549.1:65170-69821 GCF_000277835.1 Geospiza fortis | reverse complement strand
TGGCTGGTGGGACCCTTCGCCCCCTCGGGCAAGCGCCCCGTGGAGCTGGAGGCGGAGTAGCGATTCTGGGCCGCTTCCCTCCCCAAAAAGCCTCGTTAGGAGTCTTTGCTACGCCCCCCCAGCCCCCCTCACCTTGTGCCTGTCTCTGTGGGGACCCTCCTGCCTGCCCCAGCTCTGTCACTTGTCCCCTTGCTGGGCACCTGCAGTTATGTGCCTTGGCTGCCCCAAGTGCCTCTTGGGGGTCCCCCGTGTCCTCGGTGCCTTCAAACTTCCACCCTTGCAGGGTCAGAACAGCACAAGAAGCAATAAATTCTGGTTAGTTTTGCACTGGACTGAGGTTTCTTTGGGGGTGTGGGAGGGAGGAATTGGGCTCTGGAGGAAAAATCCCCTCCCCAAGAGCTGGGGACCCCCATGTCCTGAGCCCCCATTCCACAGCCAGCCCCACTGTGGGAGCAGGGGTGGCAGGAGAGGAGCTGGCAGTGGGATCAGCAGTGGGGTCCTGGAGGGGACCTCCCACTTCCCAGCAGTTGGGCAAGAGGCGCTCGGGGTGGTTTGGGCTTTATTTAGGCCTTGTTTATACGGAGTGAGTGTGAAATCAGTCCTGGCAAAAGCAAAAGCTGAGTGTCCCCAGGGCAGAGTTACTGCAGCCTGCGAGGGGAGGGGGGGTCGGGGCATCCTCCCCCGGGGCTGGGGCACAAAGAGCGGGCGGCGCCGGGCGGGGCCGGGAGCTCTTTCTTGGACACGGACAAAAGCTCTGGAGCCTTGCAACAGAGCAAAACCACTGAGCTGCTGCCCAGCACGGGCAGGATGGTGCCAGGGGCAGTCCCTCCCTAGCACACACCCATTTTACCCTTATTTTACCCCAAGAAGTTGGTGCCCAGCCCTGCTGCCACCCCTGGGGCAGAGGGATCAGGCTCCAGCAGCTGCCTCTGGATGGAGAGAGGATTGTGATGGTGGGGAAAGGGACTTGGAGCAGCCCCTGAGTGCCTAATCCTGGTCAGAGGGAATTTGGGGACCCAAGGGGTGCTCTCCAGCCCTGACCATGGGCAGGGGGTTAAGGTTCTCCCCTCATCCCAGCCAGAGATGCCTCAAGAAAGAGACATGGGGGTTCCTTCTGTTTTTCATTAGAAAACCCTTTATATTCATTTCATGTCGGTTGAAATCACAAGAAATTAGGTAGGAGGGAAAAAAAAAAAACAAAACAAAAATTAAAAACGGGGGAGGGGGGGACAAATACAGACACCAGCACAGCCCCCCCGCGGGTGCTGCCTCCGCAGGGACGGGACACGGGACAAGACCAAGGACATCGGCTACGGTGGGACAGAGTGAAGTGACTCAGGCAGGAGATGAGGCAGAGGCTGCTCCCCCTTCGCAGCCTCTCCTCCTCCTCCTCCGCAGCCTCCGACGCCCCGCGAGCTCGCTCCGGCCCGGCCTTGGGATAGTCCTGGACACTGCTGGGGGAGAGCAGGGGCAGGGAGAGCTCAGCTCCCCACCCCTCTGCCACATGCCAGCTCCTTCCCAAGCTGGGAGAACCCTTTCACAACCCAAATGACCCCTGCAGCCCCCAGGCCTGCCCCCACACTCACTTGTTGTGGGGCTCCTCTGTGGATGCCTCCAGCTCCCCAGCTCCTGGCCCCTGGCTCTTGTCCTTCTCCTCTGCGCCCTCTGACTTTTGGGACAGGGATTCACCATTCACAGGACCTGACAGGTCTGAAAGGAAGAGACAGAGGCTCAGGCTCTTGGACCCCCTCATCCATCCCGACCCTCGTGGACTGAGGATCCACAGCCACAGACATGCAGCCAAGCCTGAGGGGACCCCAGTACTGGCCTGACCCCCACAGCTGCAAGAAGGGCCCCAAAACCTCCATCCCCCAGCCCAGAGACACCGTCAGGGTGGATTTTCCCTGTCAGTTCCTCTGGGAAGGCTCTTGCAGCACCACCAGGACAGCCCCAGGCAGAGACCTGGCTCTGAGGGTGGAAGATCCCAGTCACCACTCCCTGTGCAAGAGCCTGAGCCAGTGTCCAAGGACATCTCCACATTCCTCCATGCCTGGACCAGAGCTCAGGCTGGCAGGGAGGAGCTGTCCTGAGCCAAAAAGCAGCAGGGAAGGCCCCGAGAGCCCGGGCGTGGGGCTCGAGGTTTGCCCTCTGCTCTCACTGCACTCCCCATCCAGCCCTTTCCCACTCCTGGCACTCCAGCAAAGCAGGGCCTGGAGGGGCTGATCCCTCCACCACGAGGCCAAGAGCCACCTCCCCATGCCCTGTGTCCCCAGCAGGATGGGGCATGCCCCAAGGAGGGGACTGTGACCTGCCCAGACAGGGCAGGGAGTGCTCCCGGGATGTTCAGGGATGCTCAGGAATGTTACCAGCATTTGTCTCCTCTTCCCCCTTCTCATTCCGTGTCTCTGCACCCGACAGCTTCTCCTGGCCCTTCTCTGCCTCCCCCTTGTCCTTCTCGGGCCCAGCTTTGTTGGCTTTCTGCATGGATTCCATCTTTGGTCCCAGCACACGCGACTTCAACCGGGTGTAGACTTCGGCCGCTTTTTCCATCACGTCCTTGTTGGCCTTGTAGCGCCGGATCTGCCCCGGGAGCAGGAGGAGGGACCCCCTTAGAGCTGGGGCCAGGCAGGCTCCTTGCTCGCCCCAGGGAGGCCTCAGCCCTCTGCTCTACCTTCTTGAGTGTAGCCACCACATCCGTGTGCTTCTGGAGGATGTGGGAAGTGACCTGGAGCGTGCCCAGCTCCTCGAGCGCGTTCAGACACCGCTTGATGTCCTGCAGGGGTGGCAGCGGGGTCAGGAGCTGCCCTGGGGGCACCTGGGGCCTCCCAGCACCCCCAAAGGGAGGAGGAGGAGCATTCCTGGGTATCACAGCAGGGCAAGGATGAGCAGGGATGTCCCAGGCCAGGCACTCACCGGGTTATCCACCTTCAGCGCAAACTTGATCTCACTGTGAAGTTTCTGGAGTTTCTCTTCCACTGTGGGCTCTGGAGCAGAGAGACAGACACAGCTCGAGATGTCAGGGCACCAGCAGAGCCCAGGGTCTATTCTGGGGCCTGGAATCACTCCCAGGCAGGGGTTTGTGTCCTCCTGCACTTCCAAAGCTGAGCACAGCCCCAGGAATGTCTCTGGAGAGGATGGGTTGGGGTGTGCCAAGATGGGGAGGGGGTGCCAGGGAAGTGATCAAAGCAGCGCTGGGAAAAACCCTGGCACAACCTCACTGATCCCTCCCTGTCCCAGGGATGGGGGAACCAACCCTGGAGCCTCTCCTCCCCTCTGTGATGGGAAGCAGTGCGTCTCTCACCCTTTTTCTTCTCCACCCTCCTTTCGGGGATCGGGTCGGATTTCTTCCGGCCTCGTTCCACTTTCAGAGGTCTGTGTGAAGGGAAGGAAAAAGGGAAGATGGCTGTGGTGATCTCTCTGCTCAGCACTGGGCTAACAAGAGGGATGGCATTGGCTGGAGCATCCAGGTCCCTCCACCCTGGTCACAGCTCCCCTGTGCCCCAGCTTCCCAGGAACGCAGACGGGAAAAGCCCCATGAGAAAGAAAACACCACAGAATGTCACCCTGGTAACCCCCAACAGCTGGGAAGGCTGAAGGAAGCACCTTGAGCTCAGGAGGAGGGGAGGAGAGGCCCAGCCCCTCTCGCAGGAGCTGCAGCCCCAGGAGCCCCATGCCCACCCTGGGGTGCCAGGGCTGGAGCTGGGCAGGACCAGCCCCATTCCCAGGAGGAAAGGGGAGGGAGGGAGGTGTGGAGATGCTGACTTGTTCCGTGGCTTCTCCTCTGCTCGGCCCCTCTTCTCCTTCTGATTTGGTTTCCTTGACAACTCCGAGGGCTGTTTCTTCACCGGCTTCTTTACCTTGGAGGAGAGAACAATGCAGGGAGAGCAGCAGAGCCCTCGCTGCTGCGGAACAGACAGAGCCACAGCCACGACACAATGGCACCCATGGCCACCCCAGTCACCCCAGTGCCATGGCACAGCATCACCCCATGGTGCATGGTCACCCTACGTGTTCCCAAAGGCTCCAGGGGGACAGTGGAGCAAACCCCATGACTGTGGTGGAGGAGCATCTTGGAGATCACAGAATGGTTTGGGTTGGGAGGGAACACAAAGCTCACCCCGTCCCACCCCTGTCATGGGCAGGGACACAAGGACACCTTCCACTGTGCCCCAGGGTGCTCCAAGCCCCATCCAACCCAGTCTTGGACACTTCCAGGGATGGAGCAGCCACAGCTGCAATGGGCACCCTGTGCCAGATGTGAGGCTCACAGCTGGATGAGGCCTCCTGGGCCAGGGGAAGAGCTCCCACTCCAAGGATGGACACAACCCTTCCCAACACCATGTGGGCAGCTGCAGGCTAACCCAAGAGCACGAGAGCAAGTCCCTGCCACTCCTGGAGGTCCCTGATGGCCTGACAGGAAGGTGACAGGCTGTCCATCCACCCCAGGCCCCACAGCTCTGCACTCACCTCCTTCTCCTGCTCCAGCTCAGAGTCCGAGGAGGACGGAGCCTTGGCCCGGCCCCTCCGGCCCTTTTTGGCCGCTTCATCCTCGGCGCTGCTGTCCGAGTCCGAGTGCACCTCCTCGCCCTTCTCTGCCTTCTCCTTCCTTTTCTCCTTCTCCTCCTTCTCCTGCTCCCGGAGACGGCGGGAC
>NW_005054549.1:61412-64899 GCF_000277835.1 Geospiza fortis | reverse complement strand
AGCAGGAGCCCTGCAGGTACCTCTGTGAAAACAGCCCCAAGAGCCAGAGGCAGAGGGGTTCTAGAATGTGCCCAGAATGTGGGATGGGACTGCAGAGCCTTGGGATGCCTGAGCTGCCACAGTCCCACCCCGAGGTGGTGGCAGGAGCAGGAGCAGCCCCGGGGTACCTGGCTTGCGGCCCCGTGGTGCCTTTTTCACCGACACGTCCGAGTCCGAGTCCGAGTCCGACTTGGCCATGTCCACGGTGGCATTGCCCATCTCCAGATCCGAGTCCACTTTGGAGTCGGAGTCAGAGCCAGACTCCACTTTCTGCAGGCAGAGAGCAGGGCTGGGATGGAGGGTGGCCATGGGGTGGCACTGCCCCAGTCCCAGCAATACCCCCAAAGCCAGCAGTGTCCTGGATCCCAGCACCCAGAGCCCCCACAGGTCACCGAGAGATCAGCGAGGTCCCTCCAGGTGCTCCAGCCCAGGGCACAGCCCTGTCACCCCCAGCTCCCCCCTCCCCACAGTGCAGACCCTGGCTCCTCTCCAGCCTTCCTCAGATTTGGGGTCCTTTACCTTCTTCTTCCTCCCCGCTGCCGGCATCCTGCGTGGAGCCCGGGCCACTGGCTTCTTTTCAGGAGTGAAATCCTGGAGGAAAACAGGAATATGAGCAAATGTGGAACAGTGTCACCATGGAATCAAGCCAGTCAGGTTCCCTTCAGCCTCTGCCCCACTCCCTCAGGGATGTTCTCCCCACAACCCTCCCAGCGTAACCCAAAATCCTCTCACCTGGTCACTGTTTTTTTCCGACTCAGAAGATGTTTCTGAGTTCTCCTCTTCTGTGACAGAGGGGCTGCCCTGATCCAAGTCACTGGAGGATTTCCGAGGCCGTTTTGTCACAGGCATCTGCCAAAGGAGAGGTGACAAGATGAGAGAAGCCCATTCCTTCCCCATCCATCCTGGAAAGCAAATGCTTCCTGGGAAGGGCTTTCTCCAACAGGCCCTGCAAGAGCTGCACTCAGATCTGCAGCTCTGGATCCTCCTCCAGGCTCCAAACCAGCCAGGACAGGCCATCCCACCACCCCACAGGCATCACAAGACAGCTGTGAGACCCCAAACCACGCTGAGCCCCATTTCCCACTGGAGAATCCAGAGGCAGTTGGTTTCTCCACCACCTTCTGCTGAGGTGGCTTCAAGGAAAGCTCCGTGACGGAGCCACAGTGTCCCCTGGCTGGGCCACCCTCCTGTCCCCAGCCCACACTCACTTTCATGGCCAAGGATTTCCTCTTGAGCCCGCTGTGGTCGCTGCCTCGGTCCGAGTCCTCGTCGCTGTCCACCTTCTCCATGGGGCCCGTGGCCATGGCAGAGTCGTCCTCGTCGTCCCCGGCGTCGCTGCCCGCCATGGGGTCGTTCTCGGGGACATCGCTGTCGGAGGAGCTCGCAGGCTAAAGGCAGCGGGAGGACAGCGGGGTTAGGGGGGCTGTGGGGCATTTGGGGGGGCAGGAGAGGACAGAGAGGGGGCACCAAGGGTGGGGAGCGAAGGAGGGCAGAGCTGGGTGTGCAGAGCAGTGCAGGGCAGCCCCCCTCGCAGCATGGATCCCTCTGGAGCAGCTCCCAACAACGGCACCAACCCTGCCTGGGGAATGCTGCCCCCGTTCCCACAGCCCCACAGAGAGCACCAGTGACACATTCCTGGGACGCTGCTGCCTCGCTGCCCTCTGCCCCCCATCCTCACACCCTGCCAAAATCCCTGGAGCTGGGAGCAGAGCCCAGCCCTCCCCTGCCCTGACGGCGCCAGACAAGCCGGGGTGGTCGGGTTCAGCTTCTGCTTCTGCTTCCACTTGGATCAGGCCTCTTCCTGTCCTCTCTGCACACTTTCCCATGGGAAAGGTCCACACAAGGAGTTCAGGTGGCCACTGTGCTCTTCCCAGGTGGGATCTCCTGTGTCCTGCTCCCTGAAGGTCTCCTTGTTTCTCCAGGTTCCTCGCACAGGACATCACATCCCAACTTCATCTTCTGGGCTGCTCCTCTGTTTCTGGCAGCACTGACATTCCTAGAGCTGAGTTCTTCCAGCTGCTGGAAAGCCTCTCCTCACCCTTGGCTGTTCCTGGCACCTCGCTTCACTCAGGTTTCAAAGCCAAGGAAACTTCAGTGTCTTCTCCTGCTCCATTCGCCCATAGGACGCAGTGGGTGTTGGTGAACCCTCAGCCTTGCTCAGTCCCTCATGGGTCCCTGATGGGAATTCCCAGCAGATTCCTGGCCATGGCAGGTGGTGCCTCCCCTCACCAGCACCAATCTCCAGGTTTTCAAGCACCTCCACAGCCTCACCTTGCCCTACATCCAGCTTTGGATAGACCATTTCCCAACCCCTGCCCCTCAAACCACATCCTCACTCCTGCCCGGCCATGGCACGGCCTGGGGGGCTTCCCTACACCTGCTGACCTCCAGGGACCACCTCGACCTTGCTGCCCTCTCTGCAAACCTTGCTCTGCCTCTTCAGCCCCACTGCCTACAAAGCCGATGCCTCCTGTGATGATCTTTACAGAATAAATTGGATCCCAATTATGGCCATGAGATGCCCCCACAAGAAGTTGACAAAGAGCTGTTCCTGGCCCAGCCCGCTCCAAATCCTGCTGGAGGGCTCAGGAACCTTGGGAATGGATGAGGAGGGGACTCCCCAACAGTCCACAAGCAGATCCAGGAGCCAGGGACGAGCAAGCCTCAAGTTCTTGCTCTGACAACAAAATCTCCATGATTTTGGGCAAGCAGCACCAAGCACAACCCCAGTTCCACCGTGACAACGGGGCAGAAGCGCCTTCCTCCAGAGCAAGCGGGAACTTCCAGTGCTCCTGGAAGCCTGAGGGAAACCCCTCCATGGAGGAAGATGAGGAGAGCAGACTCCCTGAGGAAGGGAGAGGGCAAGGAAGCAGAGGGTAGCTAATTCCACCCCAAGGAAGCCAAGCTGAAAGCTGGAAGCAATCGGCACAGCAGCGAGGAGAAGCAGAGACAGGAGGAGTGACTCGGGGGGACGGAGGGGCCGCAGCCCCATCCCCTGCCCAGCCCACACTCACCGCAGGGGCACTGTAACTGGCGTGGGGGTTGTTCTGGATTTCCCACAAGCCCTCGTTGAAGCCTTTTCTCTTGTTTGGTTTCCCGTATTTGTCTTTATATTTTTCGTAAGGGAACAGATCTTTAGGGCCCAAGAAGGCGCTGGAGAGAGACAAAGCAGAGGTGAGGCCGGAGCGGAGGCAGAGCCCGGCGGGGGAGCGAGGCAGCGCTTGCGTCTCGTGCGTGCCGAAGAAGAAGATGGGGTACTTGTTCGGGGGGGGTTTCACGGCGCCGTCCGCGATGTCATCGATCTGAAAGGAAACCCAAAGCACGAGGAGGTCAGAGACAGCCGTGACGCGTCCTCAGCCCCGGCAAGCGGCGTCGGGTCCGGCACCCGCTTGGAGCCAAGCGCGGCAGGAAAGCACCCGGACGGGGCCCCGGCCACGGATCCGAGTCC
>NW_005054549.1:60135-60910 GCF_000277835.1 Geospiza fortis | reverse complement strand
CGCGGCACGACACTGCCACCCGGCCGGTGGCACCAGCTGTCCGCCTCCCCAAACGCTCCAGCATCCCAAATAACCCCCTCAAAGCGCAGCAGCACCCGCTGATCCCGCACCGTGAGCGCTCACAGCAGCCCCCCGCCCATGTCACACCCGCAGTGTCCCCTCGCTGTCCCCAACAAGGGACAGAAGCCCCGGCCCCACAGCGCAGTACTGAGCTCCCATCCCAACCTGAGTTCCCATAGGGGATCTCTGAGCCAGTGCTGGACCCTCATCCCAGTACAGCGGCTCATGTGGGGTCCCCCATACCGGTACAGGACACCCCATTCCAGAACTGGGCCCGATCCCAGTGGAGGGGCTGGAATGGGAGCTCCCACCCCAGAATGGGACACCCCGCGCTGGTACTGGGCCCCATCCCAGTACAGGGCATTGCAATCCGGTACAGGTGCTGCGCTGTGACCCCACATCCCAGTCTGTGCGCTGGGACAGGTCCCTCACGCCACCACCGGCTCACATCCATGACAGACACCGACCTGGGTCCCCATCCCGAACGGGACACCCATCCGCACCCGCTTCCCACCCGGTACAGGTACCGTTACAGCATGTCCACCCCGGTACCAGCTCCCCGTGCCGGTACCGGGCGCCCCGTCGCGGTACGGGTCCCGTTATGGCATCTCCATCCCGGTACGTGTTCCCACTGGTACCGTGTGCCCCATCCCGGTCCGGGATCCCAATCCCGGTACAGGTACCGTTATGGCATCTCCATCCCGGCAGGGGCCTC
>NW_005054549.1:53865-55425 GCF_000277835.1 Geospiza fortis | reverse complement strand
GATCGGAACTGTGGGAGGGTGGCAGCGCTGTGGGGGACAAGGGTGTCGGGACAGGGTCAGGGTTATGGGTGGGACAGACGCCGATCCTGCCCCATCCACTGCCCCCAGCTCAGCCCCCCAGCCTGGGGCCATCCCAAGGCTCCAAACTCCTTCTGGAATGGAGGGGGTGGAGAGGGAGATGGGTGGCCATGTCTCTGGCCCAGGACAGGGCCACCAGGACAGTCACTAGGGCCACATGGGGGAATCTGACCCACCGGGTTCCAAACTTGGGCTGAGCCCGGCTAAGCTGGAGCAAACACTGCAGCTGGCCTGGGAGCTGCACTGGGGTTTAACCTGCTTTTAACCCAAACTGGCGTCTCTGCAAGGTCATGGAAAGGAAAACAGCTGCACACCGGGCTGCAAAACCCAAACCACAACCCTGATTCTGGGGAGAAACTCCTCATTCCCAGGGGTTTGGGGAGAGGTGTGTGAGGAGGGGAAATCCTGCTACAGGGAATTCGTGAAGGTGGTGTTGGGAGTGCTCCCTGTCACACTGTGAGTGAGGCCTCGCTCCTGCCAGGCTGTGCCACGTCCCTGCTGTGCCACATCCTGGCCTTGCCATATCCCATCCATGCTGCATCCTGACTGTGCCAAATCCAGTCTGTGCCATATTCTGGCCTTGCCATATCCCATCCATGCTTCATCCTGACTGTGCCATATCCTGTCTGTGCCATATTCTGGCCTTGCCGTGTCCCATCCATGCTGCATCCTGACTGTGCCAAATCCAGTCTGTGCCATATTCTGGCCTTGCCGTGTCCCATCCATGCTGCATCCTGACTGTGCCATATTCTGGCCTTGCCGTGTCCCAGCTGTGCAATATTTCGGGCTGTGCCACATCCTGGCCGTGCTGTATCCCACCTCTGCCACACCCCAGCAGGATCAGGGCCCTCTCTGTACATTCCCCTCAGCCTGTCCTGTGCCATGGCGGTGTCACTGGAGGGCAGATCCGTGTCTCAGCCCGTGATTCCCACTGGCGATGCCGATGTGTGTCCGGCCTTCATCGAGGTGTTCCTGGCTCTCGGTGCCACCGGAGGGGCCGTGCCAGGTGCTGTTGCCCAGGTGTACGCACAGCACAGCCCCGTTCGGTGCCGAGAGTCGCAGCCCCTTTCTCGGCTGCGAGTGTCCCGTGTGCCGGAGGAGGAGGAGCAGGAGCTGTGCTGTGGAAATAACCCCGTGAAACCGCAGCGCACGCGGGGAGGTTCACTGTGCGCATCCTTAGGTTTGGAGCCCTCGGCCGATCTCCCAGGGACGGGAGACACGAGGCTCCTTGTCCGTGAGCTTTAGACGCCGCAGCCCCGGCTGTGTCCCAGCTCCGGAGCTGCCCAGGGCTCCGTTCAGCTTGCTTTGCTCACGCCGCGGCTGCTCCCGGGGCACCGGGAACCGAGGCTGTTCCGTGGGGCTGCGGGTGCAGGTCTGGGGGGGTCTGGGGCGCTCTGGGCTCCGTGAGGCTCCGTGGGCGCCGCCGGGGTCCAGGGATGCAACCGGGGCTCTGTGGAGGTCCGTGGGTCCCGCTCACGGCTC
>NW_005054549.1:36150-53257 GCF_000277835.1 Geospiza fortis | reverse complement strand
GAGCTGAAGCCCAAGGGAGGAAAGGCTCCGTCCGCATCGCAGGAGGCCATCAGGAACCAGGGTAGGAGCGGCCGCGGGAACCAGGGCTGGAAAAGCGCCCGGGGACGGCTCTCTGTCCTGCCTGTTTTCGGGCAGCTGTCCTGGAAATGGGGTCATGCGCAGCCCTGGGCTGGGACGCCACACCTGGGCAGGTGTTTGCTTCCCAGGGCAGCGCTGAGCTGTCCGAAAGGCTCTGGAATGTGCTGAGCCTCCACTCCAGCCGGGGTTTGTGTGTTGTAGTGAGGAAAGAGCTGATGGCCGAGGCAGCTGCCAGTGAGAAGGGGCTCTCCATGGAGGAAAAGGTGAGGGAGATGCTGCCATTCCCTGCTCAGCACCCCTTGGGGCTGCTCTCCTTATCCTGAGGGTATTTATAAACATAATCCCCCAAAACCTCCCCGTGCTCAGTTTGGTTTTATCTCCTGCAGGAGCAGGAGGAGGAAGGGGCAGCTGCTCCCTCTGTCTCAGGGGTTTATTTCATCTGCCCCTTGACTGGTACTGTTGTGAGGAAAGACCAGAAGGAGAAGCAGCTCCGAGAAGCCATCCAGGCAGTGAGTGCTTCCCTTCAAACTCCTTCCCTTCCCTTCCCTTTACAAACTCCTTTTGTGCCAGCAGTGACCTCACCAACCCTCCACCTCCTTCGTGTAAAATCTCCCCAGGACAATTTCACATTACCTGTTAAATCATCTCTAGCCCAGCAAATGGGGAACAATTGAGCTGGGCTGGGGTCAGCTCCTCCCTGAGCAGCTTCTCTCCCTCTCCCCCAGTATTTCTCCGTGGACCCGGTGGCTGCTTCCATCATGGAGATCCACACCTTCAACAAGGACCGGGAGAAGGTCCGGGTGTGCGTGGAGACCATGGCCAAGTGAGTGCCACTGAGGCCACGGGCAGCTCATCCCTTGCCTGCTGGCTTTTCTTGCTCTGCTTCTAGCAGTCTTCTTTTTGGAAGAAAATGGAACTCTTGAACCACCTAATTTGTCAGTTGACCTGATGTCAGCATCCTGGAGGAGTTGGTCCCACTAATCCAAGAGGTTTGGGAGCTGCTGGTTGTTTGGTTTGGCCCCAAAACATTGATGTATTTTATTTTCCTGGGTTTCTCAGCTTTTTTCCTCTGTGAGGTCTCTCTTTTCTCTCTGACCTTGGAGTGTTCTGCTTTGATCCAGCAGTGCATTCCTCTTCCTGCAGGTACCTGGATAACATCTATCTCCATCCAGAAGAGGAGAAATACCGGAAAATCAAATTGCAGAACAAGGTGTTTCAGGTGAGCTCAGGCTCCATAGCTGCTGAGCCTTGGAAGGCCCTTGCTTGGAGCAAACTCCATCTAAATTCTGTCTTTTTCTTACAGGAGAGGATAAGCTGCTTGGAAGGGACACACAAATTTTTCCAGGCTGTTGGGTTTGAGACAAAAACGCTGCCTGTTCCAGGACAAGGCAAGAACTTGTGGTGTTAATGTGGAGTCAGGGGGAGTTTGGGGGATGCTGGGAGCAGCTCTGGTTGCTGACAGCTCCACAGAGGTCATTCCTCCAAGGCTGGAACAAAAACACCCTCTGATCCTCCACATTCCTTGTCCCAGTGTGACATTTCCCCAGAGATCCTTGTCCCCGTGTCACTGCCCTAAAGACCAAGAGCCTCACGCGCCATCCTTGCTGTTGCAGAGACCACGGAGGAGTTCTACGTGCTGAAGGAGGAGGTGCTGAGCAGGCTGGAGGATCTGAGGGAGCACAAGGAGCAGCTGTTGAGCTCGGAGCCCGTGCGGGCGCAGCTGCACCGGCAGCTGGCCGTGTTCCACCCCTCGCCCGCGGCCGCGCGCTTCGAGCTGCCCCACGACTTCTTCAGCCTCACTGCAGAGGAGCTGCGCCGGGAGCAGCGGCTCCGGTGAGGGGCTGCAGCAGCAGCAGCAGGGCCAGGGGACAGCAGCCAAGCCAGCAGCTGGTGGCTCTCCTCGGGGCCTACAAGGGTCTGTGCCCGCAGGACAGAGGCGGTGGAGAAGGCGTCGATGCTGAGGACCAGAGCCATGCGCGAGAAGGACGAGCAGAGGGAGATGAGGAAGTACAACTACACGCTGCTGAGGGTGCGCTTCCCCGATGGATACATCCTCCAGGGTAAGGGGGACTCCTCACCCTTCCTTCGGGCACCTCCAGAAGTTTCTGAGGGTCCTTGGAGTGTAAGGAGGAGGTGCTGAGCTCAGCTGGTGGGATAAACCATCCCAAAACCACAGCGGGGTAACGTTTCCCCATGAACTCCTCCCATCTCCAAACCCTCCCCCTGCTCAGGGTTGGGATTTTAAGCCAGGATTGGACAGAGAGGGAAGAATCTCAAGGCATCATTAATTAAAGTCTGCTCTTCCCATGCCTCTGGAAACAAGCTGGACTCATTAGATCAGTGTGTGACAGCAGCCAGCGTGAGGCTGCCCATGTGATGTCAGACTGTACAACAGCATAAATCCTCTTCAAATTTTCCTGTAGAACTCTGGAAATCATTTCAGGCTTCCCCAGCTCTTTGTTACAGGCTGGCAGGGGCTCCCAACAATTGACTATTTTTCTTTGGGGATTCTGCTTTTATAGTTTTCAGCTAAATCAGGCTGGCTGTGTGGCAGGGAAGTCGTTGATCAAGTCAGCATCAGTAGGCGAAGCCCCACGGAACCGACCACAAAAGGTTAGATTTTGGTAAATGCCAGACTCTCTCACCTTGTTTTCTCATGGCAGGGACTTTTTATGCCCGAGAATCAGTATCTGCACTCTACAACTTTGTGAGAGAAGCACTCAGAGATGACTGGCTGCCCTTTGAGCTCCTGGGACCTGGAGGTCTCAAACTGACTGATGAGAACTTGGCCTTCAATGAATGTGGGTTGGTGAGTGAAAAAAATTATTGTTGGTACCTTCCAGAGCATCTTGAGGCTGTCAGAGACTTCTGCTGCTCAGAGCTGGGGGAGAAGTTTGTGTTCTTTCAGAGCCCCAAGCTGTGCTCTGTCCCCTCGTTTTCAGCACAAACAAAGCAGTAACTGCCGGGGGGCTTGGAGGTGTGGAGGGAAGTGCAGGGTCCTCCTCCTGGAGCACAGAGCTGTCAGGGGCTGGGAAAGAGGGAAGGCAGCGCTGGTGAGGGAGGGTGTGAACAGAAAGCCCAAAGTAACATCCCTAAAAGCAGCTGCTTGCAGAATCCAGCCTTGTCCTTGTCAGTCTGAGCAGTCCCAGCTCTGTGGATGCTCACAGGGTGTTCTGCGCTCAGGGGAACAGAGCAGCGGTGGGAGTGCCCAAGGCCAGGATGCACAAGCTGGGGCAGGGGGAGGTGTCCCTGCCCCAGGCAGGGGTGGCACTGGATGGCTGGCAGGACTCCCCACACCCTGCCCTGGCTGTGCTCAGTGCTGCTGTCGTGCCCAGGTGCCCTCGGCCCTGCTGAGCCTGGCCTGGGACGCCGCGGTCATGGCGGACGTGGAGGCGGCGGCGGAGGAGCAGCGCAGCCCCCTGCGGCCCGAGCTGCTGGCCAGGGCCCAGCCCCTGTCCTGAAATAAAGGGCAGAGCCTCCAGTGCTGCTGGCTTTGGACTCGTCCCTCCTTTTGCCGAGACTGCTGGAGGTGGCTTTGGTTCAGCTCTGCACAGGGGCTGGGCTCTGCTGTCCCCTCCCAGCTCCAGACTCACAGGTGGCCTCGCCAGGGGCTCCTCCCTGGGGCTTCCAACACCCAACTGGAGCAGGGACTGCCCGAGGTGTTCCCAAGGCAGTGGTGGAGCAGGGATTAGGGGCTGGTAAGGCTGGATTACCAGCCTGAGCCTGGGGAGGGGGCTGGGTTTAGAGCTCAGCTTCCCGTTCTGCTTCTGTGTGCACTGTAACTCCTACTGGAGAGAAGCTATTTGGATAAAGTTACACTTAGTCTGATTAAATGGAATTATTTAAAGATTCAGTTCTGATCCCAGTTGCTTGAGTTGCATTGTTGTTGTAGGTTTGAGATGCCAAGCCAGTCTGTGCTGGGGCTGGCACTGGTGTTACTGGGGCAGCATCACCCCCTTGTCCCTTCAGAGAGCACAGAGTGACAGCAGGGACCAGCTACTGCTGCTGCCCAGGGGGAGATAACAAACCTGAAATTCCAGACAATCTTTTAAAGAACTAATTGATAACTCACCAGTTGTATAAAGCTGAAAGCCCCAGCAAGTTTGTCCTGTGTGTCACCAAGTTTGATGCCAGCTCCTTTAATACCTCAAGCAAGAGTTTTTCTGTGGGACAGAGCCCAGCTCTGATGTAGACAAGAGACAGAGAACCTAGCCCTGACCTGTCCAGCCTGTCCCAAAATAAAAGAAACAATGCATTTTTCCTCTTCCAAAGGTAAAGCCCTGCTGCTGTTCTCTGGAGCAAGTAAGACCACAAACAGGATGGTACAAGAGCATAAATTCATATATAATTGTACATCATTTATACCCAAGGCCACGCTGTACAACATTATGAACAGTCATTCCCCAGTGGCATCACAATAAGCTTATTCCAAAATCCCTCAGCTACTTTCAGAGATAACTTAGATACCTTCCATTACAAAGAAGTATCAAAATTTCAATAATGCTTTATTAAGGACAGATTAATATGCAGTATTTAAAAAAAAAACTAAAAAGCTAAAGCTAAAAATTTAAGCTTCCATCTGGTCTGAAGCAGAACAAAGTGCTGTCTTCTCTTTACAAGAAATGTGGAATACTTTCAAGTATCTTGGTCAAAGATACACAAGGTTTAAAACTTTCTAGCTCATTCTACATACATACAGAGGAGTTAGTAGCATTTAAGTCTCAAATTGTATTAGATGGGCTGACCATGCTGCTGTCCTGGTGAGCAGCTCTTGTGCCACTGGATTCTGAAGCTGTGGAACCTGCAAAGGAGAGAATGTGTTTGGTTTGTTTTTATAAATATCCTCATTAATCCAGTAAAATTTGACTGCTTTATGTTTTATCTGTCTTAGCTTCCTGCATCTGTTGTGAGTCTCCTTTTCAACACTATTTAAAAACTGGTTTTGATACTGGCTTCGTATTTAATATCACCAATCCAGAATAAAAAAATCACTTCAACCATAAAAAGGATTTTCATAATCTTTTCAGTGCTTTAGAGTCAGGCAGAGCCAAACAAACAGAGCTGCTTGTGTGTCAGCAGAGCCTGAGGGAGGGAAGCTGCTCAGTGGCATCCTCAGAACAAGAGGGGACGAACCTGAGGCGAGGTTTTCATCTCAGAGCCTGGTAATAAGCAAAAGCAGCTTAAGATTAAAGCCAGGCTCCTTGTCAAGCAGTCCCAATGTCTGTTTTGGGAGGTGAGAGGAGCTCAGAGAGGAAGGAGAGCCCAGATAATGCCTGCAATGGGTCAAACACTCCAGAATTTCTGTGCACGAGTCCTTATCTGCCAGAGGAGCTGCCCAACACAAACCACTTTCCTTAGAGCAGGTTGGGAGAGCTCCATTGTGAGCAGCAAGAAAGAGCCCAGAGCTTTGGAAAGCACAGCACGTGCTTGGAGTCAGCTCATTGATCTGTGTGATCGCGTCCAAAAGCTCCTGGAGATGAAAGGAGCTGCTGCACATCCTCATGCCAGCGTGGCCTGAAAGGAAGGGCTGCAGCACAGGGGCTTTGAAGCCATTTTCCAAGGGATAACTGGGACACAAACACAAGCAGGTGCTCAGATTGTGGAGCAGAGCAGCAGCCAGGCTGCTCCCTGATGTGACTTCCTTCAGACAACTTGCACCTCTGAGGAGGCACCAGAGGGGTGATAACCCAGCCCCTGCCAGGCCTGCAGGGCTCTGATGCCCCAGAGTACAGCAGTATTTATTTGCCATAATTTGCCAGTGGATGTGCTGGCACTGCCCCAGTGCTCACCTGTGCCCCCAGGAACAGGCAGGTGACCCTGGCAGCTCACAGGCCTTTGTGCCACTGAGGCCAAAGGGGAGGAGGAGGGCAGAAAAGCCAAGAGCAGCTTAGAGAAAGCCATAAATAGCAAAGAAACGTCTTTAAAAAAAGGATAAAAAGCAGGAGTAGCTGGAATAAGATATCTATAGAGAGAAAAGCTCAAGGAGTGGTGAAAAGGGCAGAAAAGCCCAAGTTCAGCTCACACAGGTGCTGCTCCCTTGGTACCCATCTCCCTTCCCACCTTTTCCTGGCTGTACATCCACAATCATGCAGTCATCATCTTCCTCATCTTCCTCAGTGTCTGCCTGAAATCCATCCATCTCTGCAGCCTGGAGGGAAAAAGCAGGTACCAGGTGTGAGCCAGGAGGTGCTAGGGGCCAGAGCTGGCACAGGCAGTGCTGGGCACCCTCTGGGCAGGTGGGCACACCTGAAGGGAAGGAAATCTGCAATTCCCAGCTCCACAAGCTGGGACCTGTGACTAAAGGCCTCAGTGCAGTGGCACACACAGTGGGAAAGAGGCCAAGCTCTGCTCCAGGATCCTTCCCTCTTACACAACGTGCTGAGCAGCCCCCGCAGCACAGGCAGCTCAGGCTCCATGGGAATCTGACTCTTGCTGCATTTTTGGAAGGGAAATCTCTCCCTGCTCTGTTTATTATTTTCACAGAATCACAGACTCATAAAGGTCAGCGAGTCCAACTGCTCCCCAGCGCTGCCAAGGCCAGCACTGGCCCTGTCCCCAGGTGCCACATCCCCATGGATTTTAAATCCCTGCAGGGCTGGAGACTCCAGTCGTGCCCAGGGCAGCTGTGCCAGGGCTTTACAACCCTTGCCATGAAGGAATTTTCCCAATATCCAACCCAAACCACCCCGGCACAGCTTGAGGCTGTTCCCTCTTGTCCTGCTGTCCCTGGGAGCAGAGCCTGCTGTCCCCTGGCTGTCCCCTCCTGGCAGGAGCTGTGCAGAGCCACCAGGGCCCCCTGAGCCTCCTTTGCTCCAGGCTGAGCCCCTCTGGATGTCCTCTCCCTTCTGAAGATGGAGAATTACTGTTGCTTGTCAAGTTCAGACCTTGTTTTCTCCTGACTGCTCCTCCTCTTTGCCAATCAGCTTTTATTCAGGGAGCTGTGCCAGTTCTTCCCTTGCTGCCCAGGTTTCCTGCCATGGGAAAAGCCCAAATTCCCCATTTGGAATGGAGAACACAGAACCCAAGGAGTGACACAAACCAAAGCTGCCCAGCTGTGAGGGTCTGTTGAGTTTTGGTTTTTTCCTTCAGATGGAACTGGAATGAAAATCCTGGTCCCCATCCCCTTAAAACTCTTCCAAGCCAAGAAATTTTCAATTTACATCTTTCGATAAAGTCCCAGTTCTCAAATTAAATCCCTCCTACACGTGGGCAGGTACTGCCCACTTCAGCACCAAATTTTTCTCTCCACAGCTTATGTAAGAGCACCTTGACTCACACAAGCCCTGGTGTGAGCTTCCCAGCACAGAAACACGTGCCAGAGTGGGAATCTGGCAGCTCCCAGCCATTCCCAGGCTCTCTCCACAGCCCAGCCTGGCTCCACAGGTGGGGTGGGATCTTAACACCTGAGCAGGGCTGATTGAGACATCAGGAATGAAAAGCTTCTGGGGCTGTGACACCTCTGCTCGGAGCTGCACCTCCCCAGCACAGCTCTGAGGAGCTCTGAAGCATTCAGGCTGCTGATGTAATTCTCCTAAAAGCCTTTGTTTTGCTATTTCTGCTCCCTTATGAGCTGAATTTCCAGTGGGTGCCAAGCAGAGACTTTTATCTCTGCCTTTATTTAGTGTACAAGAAAAAACCCAAGCAGATGGAGTTTGGGGGCTGAACAGCTTCTCACAAGTCTCTGATCTCTATCAATACCTGAATGCTGAGCTTTTTCAGTAGAAAAGCCAAAAAAGCCAAGAATAAATTGGGAAGGCAAAGCATAAAAAGCATCAAAAGCCTCATCTGTGGTCCATGGGAGGGGGTGGAACGAGATCAGCTTTAAGGTCCCTCCCAAGCCAAACCATTCTGGGGCTCTTTCCTAAGCTGGTGCACACGGAAGGAGGAATAAATCCACTGGCAGGGACTTCAAACCCTGCCCTGCCTGGGGCACTGGAAGCCAAAGGTTGATAACCCCAAGTTCCAGCACCTAAAGCCTCCACAGAGCATCCCAAGCTTGTGGGGACCCAGCTGTGGCTCCTCCAGGGCCTGAAGGGGACAAGAGGAAACACAGAGAGAGACTTTGGACAGGGGATGGAGGGACAGGACACAGGGAATGGCTCCCACTGCCAGGGGGCAGGGTTGGATGGGATTTGGGGAAGGAATTCCTCCCTGTGATGGTGGGGAGGGGCTGGGGTGGAGCTCCTAGAACAGCTGGGGCTGCCCCTGCATCCCTGGCAGTGCCCAGGGCCAGGCTGGAGCAGCCTGGGGCAGGGGAGGTGTCCCTGCCATGGCAGGGCTGGCCCTGGGTGGGATTTAAGGTCCCTCCCAAGCCAAAGCATTCTGGAATTCCATGATCCCATTTTTCAGTCATGATTAGGCTCCAGCACTACCTGTGGTCGCCCTGAAAAGCAGAAGCAACAACAGGAAAACCACAACACAGCTCCCAGGCAGCAACCACTGCAATTCCATCTCATTTTGTCCCTATGAATTATTGTATTTTTAAACCAGCTCTTGAAATTCAGCTTTATGTGTGTCAGGATGAGCTGGAGCCTTTACAGACTGCTCTGGGCTGAGTTGCAGCACTTGGGAACCACATTTAATCCGTTCACATGCAACTGCTGTAAGTCATCAGCTCGGGCTGTACATCTGGCAGCCACAGGCACACATAAAACCTGCACACAAATTACACACAGCTGTAAAACCAAGGCCGAGCAGACTCTCAAACTATTCACAGCTTGGATGCAATCACTGCCAAATAGCAGAGAATGGAAGAACAGCAGGAGAGCAACGTTTCAAATGGAACAGAGAGTCCAAGCTGCAGACACACAAAAGAAACCCATCTCTTTAGTCCCATCATTTCACTCCTTTCCCCATAAAAAGGGTCTTCTGGTGTGCAGGACAGTGGCTGGAGGTAACAGGCTGACCTGGGGGGTGCAAACACCCCCAGCCCCATTCCCAGCACTCATACTGGGGCACAACACCCACCAGGAACTCACCTGCTCAGCACCCCGAGGCCTCTTCATGAACTTGGTGATGGACCTGCTTCCCACAGGCTTCCTCTTGGCTGCCAGGGGGGTGGGCTGGGGCACAGCCACTCCTGGCACGCTGCCCCCCTCCTCCTTGCCCGTGCAGGGCACCTGGGTGACGTAGTTCCACTGGCAGGGCACGGGGAGCTGCTGCTGCCCAAAGCTGCGCAGCACCTCGGCGTGCACGTACCAGCACATCCTGAACTCGGGCCTCTTCTCGTACACGGAGCTCTCTGAAATGATCCTCTTGAGCCTGGCCTTGGAGGGCACCCCGCTGTCCTCGCCACCCGGGGGCTCTGGGGGGCTCCTGGGGCCGTGGCTGAAGCGTCCCTGGCGGCAGCACTCCTGGAACTCCTGGATGATCACCCTGCTCCCGTGCACGTTCCCGTGCAGCAGCGGCAGCAGCTGGCCCAGGACTGCGGGGGAAATGGCACAGAATGGGTTAAAAGTGGGAAAGAAATCAGCGTGGGCTCTCCAGAGCTGGCCCAGCACTGCGGGGGAAAGGTGGCACAGGGTGGGTTGAAGGTTGGGAAACCACAGGGACAGAAATCAGCACGGGCACTCCAGAACTGCTGGGGGGGAAAGGGGCACAGAATGGGTTAAAGGCTGGGATACCAGGGGGATAGAAATCAGCACAGGCACCCCAGGATTGGTTTTAGAGATGGATTGCCCCGAGAAGCTGGGGGTGCCCCATGCCTGGAAGGCTCCAAGGTGAGGTTGGATGGGGCTTGGAGCAAGTGGAAGGTGTCGCTGCCCATGGCAGAAATTGGATGGTCTTTAAGGTGTCCCCCAACCCAAACCACTCTGGGATTCCATGACTGTAACAGCAGCTAGGTCTGATGTGGAAACAACACCCTGGAGTGAAATCCCCACCCCCTGCTTGGCCTTTATGTGAGTTATTCACAGCTTTGTGTTAATCAGGTGCAGGAAAAGCTCAGGCCTGGAACCAAACACAGAAACCAAACCATTTCCCCCAAACAATAAACAGGCTCAGGCCCATCCTAAATCTGAGATTGCTCAAGTCTGGCTGGCTTTAGTTCCTAGATTGCCCAGAGCAAGACTTTTTGGAGAGGCACTGCCAGAAAACTCCTTTCCAAGAGCTCTCAGAGATTCCTTGGATTCCAGCCTTGTCAGAAACAGGTCATTCTGAATGCAACACTCACTAATCCCCCTACTCCCTCCAAAGCAGAGCACGACACTGTGGAAGCACTGTTTAGCCCTTCAGGTCTTACTTTGCTGATCTTTTGCTCTTTTTTTGCTACATTTCTGTGTGTGCTGCTCCTCCTCTGGCACAGGTGGATCCAGGACACAGGCTGTGAACTGCTGGAGCACCTTCAGGTCGGGGTTGGTGCCGTTGTCCTTTGCTGCCCTTTCCCAGACACAGCCAATCTTCACAGGCTGCAGGACATGGAACCTCTTCCCCTTGGCTATCAGCTCATCCCACTCCTTTGCTTTCAGTTTCTGACGAACCTTCTGGTTCTCTGGGTCACACTCCTGCAGCCACAGGGGACAAAAGTTACAGCCACACCAGGATTAAAAAAGAGCTTTTTGAAGCTAGCTTTGTTCCCTGAGCCACACAGGGCTCCTGAACCGTGCAGGCACAGACCACGTGCTCTCCTCCCCTGCCAATATTGACGTGGCACAGTTCACTGGAAACAGAGATGGGAACTCAGGGCCACCCAGCTGCCTTACCTCTGTCACACCTTCATCTTCAGATAGGTACCCATGGGGTACAAAAAACCCATCGTCCTCATCTTCATCCTCTCCCTCCTCTTCGTCATCCTACAAATAAATGGGTTAAAGTTACACTGCCAAGTGCAAGTGGTTCCTGATTTTATTCAGCATGCAGGATCCTCACCTCTTCACTATGGGAGAGACTTTCCCCTGGCTCCTCCTCTTCCCACTCTTCATCACTGTCTACTTCATAGTCCAGCAGTTTCTGCAAGAAATGCCAACATTTCTGTCCAGCACTGGAGAGCACAGCACCAAATCCAGGCTGGGCTTCAAAGGGAACAAAATGGCTCAGAAATGCCAGGGAAGCAGAGGACTTGGCCAAGCACATTCACTTCTAGAGCATAAAGGATGCAGCAGGCTGAGGTGCTTACAGTGTCCTTGGACCATGGATTCCTGGCACGGATCAGGGAGGTTCTCTTGTTCCAGGTGCCCCAGTAGGCAGGGCGGTGATTCTCACTGAACTGCAGGAGCTTCATCCTGCCAAACTTCTCCCTCTCAGGAACAGCATCTGCCTGGCAGCTATCCACCACCACCACGTCACTGGGAACACAGGGGAAGGTGGCTGAGCCCCACAGAGCAGCTCCAGCCTTCCCTCCTCCTCAATCCCTCTCTGCAGTTCATTTCATAAACCAGAAGCAGAGCAAGCCCCCAGGTGCAGACTGACCTGTTGACACTGTCATTGCTGTCACTGACCAAAGTGGGCCCAGTTTTCCGTGGTTTACGACATTTTAGATCCTTCAAGAAAGAATCTTCACCATTCTGGGCGTGCAGGAGCTTATCCAGCTGTTCCAGGTCCTCTGGATCCAGGGCCACACGGCTGAGGGGGGCTAAGACCATGTTCTCCTTAATTTCAAAAGGAGCAAACTTCCCACAGGAGCCAGCAAGGGTCTGAAACATCAAGTGAGGAATGTCAAGGACACGGAGAAGCTGCAGCACCAACACATGCAAGAAACACCTGCTGTTGAGGTGTTGTCTGAGGTGAAGATTTAGGTTAAGTGAAGATTAAGTTAAACCCTTCCTGTCCAGATCTTCCAGGCAATGTAGAAAACAGAGCCGAGATTCACTAAACCAACAACAAGTGTCCTCTGTAGTCTCTGCTCTGGCCTTTTTCTTAAAATCCTTTGCACTTTTGAGACCAGGAAATTAAGAAAAACCAATGTTTTGACCACCTAAGAAGCTGTAAGGGGCAGCTGAGAAGGAAATCGGGGTATTTTGTTAGGAACAACTGTGAGAGACCAACACACAGAGGCACAGCAGTCCCTCACCTTGGGGGCCTGTGGAGTCTTTGGTTTCTGGAAGAACCTGGTGATCTCTGCTTTCTGGGCATTGATGCGCTGAAACGAGAACCCAAACGCAAATGTGAGATGGGACAAAGCTTTGGAATGCCAGGTGAGCTCACGCATGACTCAACTTCAAATGAGGCACAAAGCAAAGTTCAGGCAGTCAGCAGCTCCTGTGACTCAACAGAAACACTCATTGTCCTCCTGGCACAAGCAGGGCTCCAGTGTCACTGCCAGGGAACAGGTCACTTGTGGCCACTCAGAAACACACACAGAAAACACCCGAGAGGGGAAAAGCAAAGGAACCAACAGGTGTGAAAGTAACAGGTAAAATCTGCATGGAGCAGCCCCAGCAGGTCAGGGGGACAGGCTGCACCCAAAGGAACCTGCTCCACCATTTCACCCCAGGAAGAATTGAGAGACAAGCCAGAGAAAGCATTTTCACCTTTTCTTCCTCCTTTAACCGTTTCTCCTCTTCTTTCTTTCTCTTCTCCTCAAGTTTTGCCCTTGAAAACAAAGATCATGTGAATTGTCACCCTCCAGGAAGGGTTTATTTGCACTGAGGAGGAGGTGGGAAGCCCCAGACCCCACCAGGAGGATCATCTGTCAACCCAGCCAAGAACCACACTTGGTGAAGTGCACAGGAGACTTTGTTCATTCCTTCTAGAGCAAATATTGACTCATTTCAAGTTAATGGGCTGCCTCGAGTTTCTCTCAATCCCAGGGAGTTTCAGGGGTTACCAAGCCCCAGTAACTTCCTCCACAAAGAGCACAGGTGAGCCAGGTCCTGCTCAGGGCAGCAGGACAGCAGAGGCACTGCTGGGATGGGGGCACAGAGTCCCTCAGGCATTTCAGAGCCACCCCTGACCCCAGGCCCCAGCACAGGCACCCCCAGCAGCTGCTCAAGCCCAGGCACTCACTCCAGAGCCTCCTGCCTCTCCTTGCGCTTCTCCTCCTTCACTCGCAGCTTCTCAGCTTTCTCCTTCTCTTCCTTTTCCTTCTTTTCCCTCCTTTCTCTCTCTTTCAACTCTTTCTCTTCCTCTTTCCTCTTCTTTGCCTCCTCCTTGGCTCGTTCCTTCGCAGCTTTTGCCTCTTCCTTGAGCCTCCCCTTCTCCTCCCTCTCTGCCTGCAGCTTCTGGAGCTTGTCCGCACGCTCCTGGTCCTGGGGCACAAAGGGGACACTCAGAACTGCAGCTCTGTGCTCCCAAAACCCTGCTGGAAATCAGCATTTATTGCTCAAAGAGGACCCACCCAGTGCTTGACCTGCAGCATCACAAAATATCCTGGACTTGGAAGGACCCTCCTCCTCCCCAGGAGTGCAGGTGGGAGCACATCCACAGCCCCCCTGCCTCAGGCAGCAGCCAGCTGAGCTTCCCTGGGCTGCCTCTCTGAAAGCTTTAATTATTCTTTTCCCTTCGCAAAAAAAAAAAGGTATTTTCTTTTCTCTAAGCATCAAAGAAAGCTTTGTATTGAGTCATCTTCCTTACCACTGTGGCATTATAGAAAATTAGATGGGAATTAAAAAATCGTAATTATTCCCTTATTTAATAGGAGATTTCAGATTCTTTCCAAAATATTTTCTCCTGAGCAAAGCTTTTCACGCTTTGGTGTCATCACAGGGCTACAGTGGTGTCACTTCTACAAGTGAATTTGAGCTGATTTGACATCACAAACCCACAAGGATTTTCTGATGGTTTCCACAACCACAGAAATCACTTGGATGATCCTTGTGGGTCCCCCCCACTGGGATATTCCATGATCTCAGGGAATAAAGTCAGTCTCCAAAACCAAATTGTGGAGCTTGTCCCTTGTTTTCTTCCATTCTAGATCACCAGACATCACCAGTGCCCTGAGATTGTTCAAGGGGCACTCTGGGAACAGATGTTATTGGAAGTGTTGCCTTTTATGGTGTTTCCTCCCAAAACAACTGCAATTCCCACCGTGGCTCTGCTGACACAAAGGAGGAAAATGTCAAATTAAAGAGAAAAAGCTTTTCTGTGCTGCAGGCACTGGTGATGTCACCAGGAAAGGAGGATCTGCCTGTGCCCAGACACTCCTTCTCTTCCCTGGGTATTTTCAGTTTTCTTTTATTGATTTCACATCTCTCCTTGTCAACATCAAGGCTTCCTTGAGCAGTGTCACAACACAAATAACTGCAGAAAGCCACCAACAGCCAAGTGGTGCCAATGGCAAGGAAACAACACTGTCAGCCTGAGTCATGGAATGTGCTGGGTGCTGGTGTGAAGCTGACAGCTCACTGGTGGCTCTGGTTCATTCCCAGCATCATTTTTAGCTTCCATTCTCCTCTCTCCCTCCCATCCCTGCTATTTTTAACACAGCTATAGAAGGGAAGAAAACAACAGATTGGAATTCTATATGGGGCACTGGGAAAAGCTGAAGAGCTTTACAGCTACAACTTACATAAAACACACAAGTTTATAAACAAGCCACTGAGAGACACAGAATGCCTGGGCACAAACCCTCCCAGGTGCAGATAAAAACAAACCCAAAAAAGCCCATTCCTGCAGCAGGGACCCTTCAGCCTCCTCTCACCCAGCATGCCACGAGTGGCAGTAGAATGAGGGAGCAGAGTTTGCTGAGGAGCTGCATCCAAGCAAACAGAACCTGGAGCTTGAGCATTCCCAGTGGTGGCATCCAGTGGTGACATCCTCTGGGAAGCCACAGACACAGTGTCCCACTTGCCTTGTGTATTAATAAAAACTGAACCTACATTTTGGGGCTTCAACGTTTCCAATCCTTCCCAAAGAGCCCCAAATGCACCCAGGGCTCCATTCAGGAGCTTTGGAAAGAGCCAAGCACTTTAACTGCCTGCATTAAAGGTTTTTCCATGCTCCTCAGGGTGAGGAAAAATGGCAAAAGAGATGTTCCAGCTGGGCTGAGATAAAAGGCAAAGCTTTGTTGGCTCCTCAGGGGAGGTTTGGGTGTCAGGGAAATGCCTTACTCTTTGCAATCTCAGCTTCTCCTTCTCTGCTGAACTTCTGTGGAATTTCTGAGGTACCTGGAATTACAAAATGCAAGTTTTAGAGGAGATCCTGAGTGACAGGATTTTCCAGCCTGAGTGACACCAGGCTGCTCCTGCAGATCACACCCAGTCACTCCCAATGCCCCAGAGCAGGGAATGAGGGCACAGCTCAGGAATACCCAACCTCCCCACTCCCACCCCAGCCTGGATCCACCTCCTGTCCCCCTGAACAAACCCCTCTGGTCCCCTCAGCCCTACAGGATCCTTTGCAAGGGAACACCACACCAGGGGAGCTGCTCTGAACCACGGGGGACATTTCAACATGGCAAATTCACTTCCTTCCAGCTAAACTTATGTTTGTTTGGTTTTTTTTTTTTTTTGCATCCACCTATCTTGCTGTGATATTTAGCTGTAACTTTATGAATACAAGGACTGTTTTCCACATTTTAACACTTTCTTCTTGTCATCACAGTCCACTTGATCTTCCACCAGTAACAGCTCACTGACCCTAAATTCCAAACAGGGCACACTTCTCATTTATCTTTTATTTATGGGGGGAAGAAAAAGGTGTTTTATGCATAAGACCATCATTCATAGACTGGTTCAAGGCCTAATTTGTCAATACTTCAGCACACTGTGACTTGATTTACTGGATCCCCCCTCCTCCTCCTCCTGCCATTCACAGCATCACATTTAAATTGTGATTAACAGGCTAACACAGCCCAACTGCTTTATTTTCTATATTTATCTGATATAAAACAGGAGTTCTGTCAAGTGGGGGCTTCAGCTCCTCAGAGCTGCTTCCTCCCAGGAAAACAAAGCTGCCAGGACTCCCAGCTGCACAGCTTGGGGTGCAAACCCTCATTTTGGGGAGCAGCACACGAGCAAATGCAGCCCCACTGGCAGTGCTGGATTACACCAGGAGTGCTTTCTGCTACACTGGAAATTCTTCACGCCTGCTTGAGTGTGTCTGTTTATTTTAGAGAGGGAAGACTGGGAGTTTTCACAGAGGAGGAATTAATTGATCACTTGACTTGATAAACACAACAACAGGACTGGGAGAACCATCCCCGTGGTGTTTGAGCCACCTGAGCAGATGCTGCCACCCTTGGAAGCTTCTCTGTCCAAAGTGCCCCAAAAATCAGGGTGGCTGAAAGTCAGGTGACCAAAACCCCCCTCACCCCGAGCTTTTTGATGCAATCCCAGAATTGTTTGGGTTGGGAGGGACCTTAGAGCCCATCCAGTGCCAGCCCTGCCATGGGGCACGCTCCACTGTGCCAGGCTGCTCCAATCCCCACGAGCCTGGCCCTGGGCACTGCCAGGGATGAGGCAGGAGAGCTGCTCTGGGAAATCTGTGCCAGAGCTTTTCCGTGGCAGCTGCAGAAACTCAGAGCTGGAAAAGCATCTGCACCGGCTGTGCTGGGGGAACATCCTCACAGGAATCCCAGCAGCCCTGAGGAGGATGAACAGAGCTTGGGGAAAAGCACCTAAACACAGAACTGCTCTTGGATGCTGCTCCCAAAACACCAAGCCCCAAGCGGGCATTTCACTAAAGAAATGTAAATAGAGCAGCAGCCAGAACCAGGGAGGATCAAACCCTTGAGCTGCAGGATTTAGAGACCCCCCAAAGGGCAACAGTTCAGTAATTAATCCCCACCACCTTTCCTACACTCCTCGCTGCCCCACTCACCCTGTTCCCCAGAACCCCAAGCACTCCAGCACAGCACCTGCACCCCAGAGCAGAGCAGACCCACCTTCCTGGCAGGCGTGGAGGCAGCCAGAGGGCTGCTGCTGCTGCCCTTGCTGTGTGCCAGGAGCTCGGGGGAGCCCCCGGAGCTCAGCGAGGAGTTGGTCAGTCCCGAGTCCCCCTCGTGGGACGACTCCAGGGCCTCGCTCTCCGACGCGTCCAGGGAGGCCACCTGGGGGCATTTCAGGGTCATGATGTCCTCCAGCAGCACCACGGGCACCTTCCCCTCAAAGAGCACATCCTTCAGTTCTCCCTGAGCGCCCTTCCTGCCCGCTCC
>NW_005054549.1:35323-36140 GCF_000277835.1 Geospiza fortis | reverse complement strand
CGGGGGGCTGCAGCCTGGGGGGGGCACAGCTCCTGCAGCCTGCCCTGGCCCAGCTGCAGCTGCACAGGGCCCCTCAGTCCCCACGGAGTCACCTGCTGGGCTGCTCTGCCAGGGGCTCAGGCAGCCCAGCTCCTTTCCTATGGCGCCATTGCTCACAGCAGCTGTAGAATCCGCAGCCCCCCGCTCTGCGCCGTCCCCGAGTCCGTGGGCAGAGCCCCTGGAGGGCTCACAAACACCCCCAGGGTCACTGGTGTCACCTCCGGGGGTCTTCTGGATAAAATGGTCCAAGGGACCCTTCCCGTTCACGAGTGCTGGAGTAAAATTGCCGCCGGAGCCCAGCTGGCACTCGTTCTCCACATCGTCCAGGGAGGCACCTGAGGCATCCAGGGAGGGATCCTTGCTGGCAGCAAAAGCACTCGGGGAGCTCTTGACTTTTTTGACTTCTGAACTGACATCGAGATTCTCCTTTGGCACAGGATTGAGGCGCTTGAAGGGCAGCCGAGCTGCAAGAACAGCACCACGTTAGAGACAGGAAACACCAAAGGCTTTCATTCATTCTGGAGCACATTGAAAATTGAGATGAGCCATTTAGAGATCATTTAATTACAACCAAGCCAATGTATCTCATAAAATCAGGTCTGAGATGTTCTTAATGTGCTAAAACTGTGCTGGATGAGAGACACTCCCTTACCTTGGACGAGCTTCCGTGGAGGAACAGCAGCTTTGTCTCTGCACTCCATGGCTACGGGAGAAAACAACAAATCAGCACCCGTGGTTGTTCCCAGCGAGCTGCTGCCTCCCCGGGACGGCTGAGGCA
>NW_005054549.1:11250-33404 GCF_000277835.1 Geospiza fortis | reverse complement strand
AGGATGGAGGAGCTCGGCCTTGGAGCTCTTGCCCCGAGTTCCCCGCCCGGGAGGTGCCCAGGGCCGGGCTGGAGCAGCCGGGCACGGCGCAGGGGATATCCCATGGAGAGGAATATTCCCCGAACCGTTCCGTGATTCCCTGTGGGAGTGAGCCCCACACAGGGCTCACAAGCTCGGGAGTGAGCCCCACACAGGGCTCACAAACTCGGGAGTGAGCCCCACACAGGGCTCACAAACTCGGGAGTGAGCCCCACACAGGGCTCACAAACTCCTTTCCCTCTCCCTAAATGAGGGGTGCCCATCCCCAATCCCCCCGAGCAGAATTCCCCTTCCCAGCGCTTCCTGTTAACAGCCGTGAGCTTTTGTTAATGCATTTTGGGAACGGTTCAGGAATCCCAAATCCCCCTCTGCTGCTGCTTTCCTGCCCCTGGTTTCAATTCCAGATAAATTTGGCACGGGTGGTGTTTTCCATCCCTGAGTTTAAACCCTTCCAGCTCATCCCACCCCTGTGTGCGACGTGTGTCGCCTTCTTCCTCGGCTCTGTTTCCCCAAATCCATTTCATTTAGCCAGCAAAGCAAAAGAACAAATTCCTGAAGTGCTCCTCCACCCCCTTTCCCACCAAACCCATCGTGGGGTGCTGTTCTGGGTGGTTTTTCACAACTTCCATGGGAAGGGTCGTGCTGGGGGCTGCCTGTGGGAGGGTTTTGCTGTGCTGGTGTCAGGAGGTGGGAACCCCTCGGTGACTCAGGACTAACGTGTTCCTAAGCCCAAAAATATCATTTTAAACCCCAGATGAAGCCGGTTTTTGGAGGAATTGCGAGTTGCCACCCCTTGCAGTGCTCCAGGGACAGGGACAGAGGTGTCCATGACTTGGAGATGCTCTGACTGGAAACTGGGAGGCACTGGTTCCAGTTTGGCCATTTTATTTGTCTCCTCCTCCCTTCCTTCCCTTTCCCCCCTTTCTCCCCTCTGGTCCCACTCAGCCCTTGGCTGAAGGAGAGCAGGATTAGTTATTTTTTGGCTCCCTTCAAACCATCAGAAGCTGCCAAAGCCCAACATGTGGAAGATCTTTCCTAAAACGTTACGTTTTGTTCCACGTCTGTCCTTAATTGAGGGCAAGCAGAGCCAGGAGCGGGGTCTGCAGGGACCCCAGAGGGTTTGGGATCCCTGTCCAGGCTCCAGGGGGAGCAGGGCTTGGCTCCTGGGGCTCATCCATGTGATTCCTGCAAGCCCACGTCTCCCCTGGGTGAGGCAGCCGGGCGCCCACACGCAGGAGAGAGCCTGGAGTATCCTGGAAAAAAAAAATAAAATAAAATAAAATAAATCTGAGTGGTGCTGGCAAATGCTGCAGATGGGGAGCAGCTCTGAGTGTGTCCAGAACAGGTTCTGCCTGTTCACAGCAAACTGTTCTCTAAAAAAATAAAGAAAGCTGGAGGAAACATCCTGAGGAAGGGGGAGAAAGAAACAGCAGCAGCAGCTTGGAGCTGAGAACAGGGTGGGAAGTGCCTGGTCCAAGGTTTCATCCAGCCTGCGAGTCACAGGGACCTTCTGCTGTGGAAACAGCTTCCTTTGCACCGTTTGGGTTTTGTGCAAACTGCTGGGAATCCTCAGATCCTGCAAATGTTCCCAGGCAGTGGGCAGGACGGGCTGCTGCTCCTGGGGAATCCTGAGGGAACGCTGGGGGTGGCAGCAGGGCTGGAGGGATCCTGGCATTCCTGCCTCACCTGGAGCAGGAGCAGCTCTCTGGGGATGCAGGGATGGGTCTGTGCTGCTCACCTGGAGCTCTCTGGGGATGCAGGGATGGGTCTGTGCTGCTCACCTGGAGCTCTCTGGGGATGCAGGGATGGTCTGTGCTGCCCTTCCCAGAGCCCAGCTGTGGTGGGAGCTCTGGGATTCCCAGCACAGCTGCTGGGGGCGCTGCCCCTGGAGCGCAGCAGGGTTTGGGATGGAGGAGAGCTCAGAGCTCATCTCCCTCCAGCCCCTGGCAGTGCCCAAGGCCGGGTGGGGCAGGGTTTGGGGCACTCTGGGACAGTGGCAGGGCTGGGACAGGATGGGATTAAGGTCCCTTCCAAGCCCAGCCAGGCTGGGGCTCAGCCCTGCCATTCCAAACTGGATTAACGTGCTCCCAAGGCCTGTGTGAGCTGAGCCTAAACCCTGCCAGGCCTGCCTGGGCTCAGGAGCTCGTGCTGGCCCAAGCCACAGCCCAGCCTCCTCCTCCTCCTCATCCAGAGCCATTTTCCAGAAGGGGAAAAGGCAAGTGCTAATTAAATCTCAGCAGCCCGTGACACACACACACATTTCCCTGTGCTTGATGACAGCTCCCAGGGTTTCCAGGGGTGTTTCTGGCCATGAATAGCCCCTTGCTCCCTGCCTGGCCTGGGATGTGCTCCAGAGCCTGGGGCAGGCAGCTCAGCCCTCCCCCAGCTCCCTGGGCCGGCAGGGAGAGCTTTCCCTGCCCTGGGAGCTTGCTGCAGGTGCTGCTGTGGGCTGAGGATGTGCTCCTGTGTGACACTGAGGGCAAGGCTGCAGCTGCCAGGGAGGGCACTTCCCCTTTTCTGGGCCTTTGTGGTCATTCATTGCTCTTGGTGCTGCTGAACTGGGATTTCCTTCACTTCTCCCTGGGTTTCCTTTCTTCCCTCCTCAGCCGGGGTTCTCTCTGTGCTGATTTTGTGCTCTGCTTTCACACGTGGGATTTTTCTTCCCTTTCCCAGGTGAGCCTTTCAAAAGCTCCTTTTTTTTAGTTCATTTTGGGTTTTTTTGATATTAACTCAGCCCTGCTCCCATTGGCCTCTCCAGGCTTTCTCTTGGAGGTGTCTTTGGGGTGGTTTGGGTTGGAAGGGACCTTAAAGTTCATCCCATTCCATGGGCAGGGACACCTTGCACTGCTCCAAGCCTTGGGCATCTTTGGGAAGCTGTGCCAGGGCCTCAGCACCCTGTGAGCAAAGAGGGGAGCAGGCAGTTCCTGTGGGAGGGATTTGGCAGCATCAGCCTCTAAGCTCCTTATCTGTACATGGGAATTTGGACTGAGAAGTCGAGGGATTTTGCTGATTCCTGCCAGCCTGGAGCCTCCTGCCAACCTCTGTCCCACAGCACTGATGTTTCTGTGTTAACATTAACCTGGCCTGCATTCCCCTGGCTTTGTCTTCCCACATTAATCTGCTCCCGAGGCTGGGGCAAAGCTGGATTTGCTGGGGTGACATCCTGCAGCTCTGCTGCCATCCCAGAGCATCCTCCCTGGCCCCTGCAGCTGTGCTGGCGCTGGGGAGGGCTCTGCTGGTCTTGTGTTTGCAGATCCACAGGGAGAGGAGGCTCAGGGGAGGCCTCACTCCTCTGCACAGCTCCCTGGAAGGGGACAGCAGGGAGGAGATGGCCTCAGTGAGGCTGAAATTTGATATTAATGCAAATTTTTCCATGGAAAAGGTTGTCAGGCATTGGAACAGGCTGCCCAGGGCAGTGGTGGAGTCCCCATCCCTGAAGTGTTCTGAAGCCATGTGGATGTGGCACTTGGGCACACAGTGCTGCTCGGCTGGACTCAGGGCTCCTAAAGCTCCTTTCCAGCCTTACCCATCCATGATTCCACATGTGGCAGCTGGAAAGCAGAGGCTGAGTGTCCCCAGACCTCTTGGAGACAGGGATGAGGTGCCAGGGCATCCCCTCGGGGCAGCCTGGTGCTGACTGGGCACTCACAGCGGTGCCTCTGCCACATCCAGGGCAGAACCTGCAGCCAGGATGTTTTCCTGTGGATTCCCTCTCCTTTTCCTGGCTGATTTCCATCAAATTCTGTCCCTGCACTGGCTGGTCAATCATTGCTGGAGCTGAGCAGCCCCAGAACCAAGCAGCTTTCATTTTTCCAGGATTGTTTCTCTCCGGAGTTTCCTATAAATTGGCTTTTCCCCCCTTTTAGGGTTGTTTTTGCAGACAGTAAACGGGAGCTCTGATTCCTGGAAGGCAGAGACACAAAGCAGAGCTGGGGAAGTCCAGCTCTCCACATCCTGCCCTGTTTGCTCCCCTTGCCGTGGCTGATGTCAGCCAGGGAAAGTGTTATCCTGTGCTTGCAATCTGGGCTCAGGGCAGGAGCTGTGACTCAGGGGGGGTCATGTGGTGCTGGGATGCTGAATCCACGTCATGAAATCATGGATTTATCCAGCTGCTTGCACAGGGGATGCTTCCTGCCTGAGCAAAAGGAAATCCTTCCTCCCCCTTTTCCCTGCCACTGCTTTCCTCCTGGGAAAGAGCAAAATGGGGATGAGCTCAGGCAGCCTAGCCTGCCTGGTAAAAGCTGATTCATTTCTTTAGCACTTTTTATTTTTCCCCTCCTTCTTCCTCCTCTCCCCCACCCCTGCCCATGGCAGTGCCTTTTGCAGGGCTCCCATCCCTGTGGGAATAGCAGGGCAGCTCCTCCTGCCTGACGCTGCAGAAATGCCAGTGCCAAAATGCAGCTGGGGGCTGTGAGGGGCTCATCCTGCTGGATCCCTGCTGCTGTCCCTCCCAGGCAGGATGGAGAACTCCTGAAAAGCCCAGAAATGAAAGAAATCCCTAATCCAGATGGTTTTGGCTGTGTAATTCCAGCTGAACTCATTCACATGGAAACTCATCCCAGCCCTGGGTGTTTCATAAGACTCTGAGGTTGCTGTCCCTGCTCCTTCCCGTCCTTAACTGCACGGATTCACCCAGCCTGGGATGTGATGCCTGGAGTGGGAGCAGGCAGGAGGCTGATCCTGTCTTTTGCTGTGGATCTGCTCCCTCTGAGCTATGCCATGGCCGTGTCCCAGCCTTCCTGCCTGGGTCAGATGGGAAAGATCCAGCTCATGGCCCTGGGAGAGCCCCACAGCATCCCAGAGCTTCCCTTTCCCTAAGCTGCTCCATGACAGGACCTAGTGCAGGATCCAGCCCATCTTGGCCTCTCTTTGGGATTGTAAAAGTGATGATTAATATTTTTTTACAGATTTCCTTTTCCTGTTCTCCTCAGCCCCATCCCTGCAGTCAGTGATTCAATGGCCCAGACTCAGAGCTGGGGCTTCCTCTCCTGCTTTTGGGGCTGGCAGTGCCTGGAGGTGCCCCAGGTCCTGGAGAATCCATCAGGAGAGTCTGGGTTGCTCCTGCCTCCAAGAAAAGCCTTAACCCCCCCTCCCAGCATTGCCACCAATAGCTAATTAATAGAACCATCCCTTTTAAAGCCATTGGGAATTTTAGGATCTCCTAATGCCTGGCTATTAATAAAGTTCATGGTACTGTCACTAATTAAATTGCTTTTCTGCTCCAAAGGAGAAAAAAAAGATGAGTTAAACATCTCCATAATGAAATTCTGTCTTTGAGACAGAAGGTTAAATTTGCATGATTAAAGCTTTAAAGGGCTTTTCCTAATTGAGAAAATGCTTCATAATTCATCCTAGAGCCTGAAAACCCGGCTGCACCCCCTGGCTGGGCCAGACTTTATTCTCCAGTGATAATTTATTAACCACTTTCCTGACCAAATCTGGTTTGGCATCCCAGGATTAGCTGCATTTAAACTTAATTGTCCCACTTTCATGATGAAAAAGGCAGGAGAAGGGTAAACAATTATCCACACCCAAAGCAAATCCATCCAGGAGAAGGTGCTGGGTTGTTTTGGTTTTTTCTCCTGATTTTCTTCCCTGGATTAGGAACCATCTTTTTGCTGCTGACGTGTGTCTGAGGGGCAGGGGCAGCACAAATCCAGCGTGCCAGATGTTGGAGGAGCTCCTGTCCCAGTACAGCTCCTCCTGATTGTGCTGGGGGAGTTATAAAGGGCAAAGTCTCTGGCCTTTTGTGCCTGCCTGGGATAAAACATCATCCAAATGTCATCTCCCAGGATTTCTGGGCCACCCCTGGCTCTGCCTGCAGGGCGGGAAGGCCACTGTGATGCCACAATGATGCCAAGTGCTGTGGGGGGATGTTATCCCAATTAAACCATCCCAAAATGAGTCTCAGTGTGCAGTCAGGGAAAAAAACCAAATTCAGCAGCACCTTGGATGGGCTGGAAGCTGCCAGAAGCCCTGGGATGTGGGGAGGGCCCTGGTGCAGCTCTGGAGGAGCTGATGCAGGAGTTTAATCCAACCCTGGCAGCCTTAGGGGTGCTGGGGTTGTTCCTTCCCACTCTCCCTTTCCTTAGGATGCTGTGCTCTGCTCTGATAGCCACAGAGCTTTTCCTAGAATTCAAAGGAACGAGGAAAACGAGTGTTTACAGTGTCCTCAGCCACTTCTGTCCCCTTTGATGTGTGAGCCCTGCTCCCCGTGTGAGACGTGCAGAGCACGGGGCTCTCCCACCCAGCCCACGCCAGGAGCAGGACTTTGCCTTCCTTTGGGGGGATTTGGGTCTTTTTTGATCTCCCTGGTGGCTGTAGAGCTGTGTCACCAGCTCTGTGTGTCCCCCCAGCTCTGTGTGTCCCCCCAGTCTGGCTTGCTCCCATCATCCTGCAAATCCAGAGGTTTTCTGGCTCCTTCCCAGCTCCTGACTTGCCTCCTGCTGTGTCCTCCCTTTGGGTGATCCCAGCACCTCAGGGAGGTGTTTTTCCCAGTTTTCACAGGGAGCAGGAGTCCCTTCTGCTGCTTGGTGTTCTCTCCAGGGATTTACAGGTGTCTTACACCCTCCTTTCCCCCCTCGTGTTTTGTGAAATCCCTCAGAGCACGGTGTGGGCCAACCCAAATGCTAACTGCAGGACCAGGCTGCTGTGTGCTCCTCCTGGAGCTTTGCAGCTGGGCAAAACCAAGGATTGCAGTTCCTAGGAGGCACTTTTAGTGCTTTGCACTTTTCTGTCCCATCTCAGGAGCAGCTCCAGGGCGAGGAGCCTCTGCTGCTCCGGAGGCCGGGTGGAGCTGCCCAGGAGTGATGGCTCAGCAGCTTTGGAGAAGCCCGGCTGTGATTCACTGGGGCAGGACACGGGCAGGCTGTGCAGGAAGTCTGGATGCAAGGCCAGTATTCCATGTTTCCCCTCAGTTTACTGAACTTCCTCTCAATTGCTGAAGTCACTGGAAGCCTGTGAGGGGAGAGGAGCTGCTGCTGCTCCTTGTGTGTTTGTGTTTTCCCTGGAACTTGACCCAATTCCATGATTTTTTTTCCCAGCTGAGTAGAAATTGTGTCTGGTTGGGTTCAGAGCGTGTGAGAAATAATAACAGGAGAAAACAGGATGCAAATGGCTGCTGGGAGGTGCCCCATCCCTCCAGCATGAGCATTCCAAGCCTCCTATGGAAACCTTCATCCTTTGGGATGAGCCTGCTCTGGGGGCAGGGTTGTGCCCTTCTCTGTCTCCTGCTGGAAGAAGGAGCGGGGAGACCACCCCAATGAGCAGGGAGCCTGGGAGCCCTGGTTAGCAGGGCTTGGGCTCTGCCCTGCAGCCCAGGAGAGCAGCAATTCCCAAGGCCAGGAAGGAGCAGCTGCATTGCAGAGCATCCTCCCGGTGCCCTTGGCTGGCCCGGCCCCGTGGCTGCTGCTGCAATCCCGGGTTTGCCTTTAATTCCCGCTGTCCTCGTTCCTGCAGCCCATCTGCTGGATGGAGATGAGTCACCCGAGGAGGAGGAGGAGGAGGAGGAGGGCTGGCAGGTGGCTCCTGGAAAGCCGCCTGTGCAGCTCTTCCCTGCCCTTTCCATAGGATAAGATTACGACCCGAGGTCGCTGGGAAGCCTTTCCTGCTCGGCACAGGGAAGGGAAGGAGCTGTTCATTGTTCCAGCCTGACCTTCCTGCTCCAGATCAAGGAATTCCTGTGGTGCTGCGGGGAGGGGAGAGATCCCAGCCTCAGCTGCTGAGGGGGTGGGAAGCTCGGGGTGTTCTGAGCCACGTTTTCCCTGAGCACGTGTCTGGAGGCAGCCAAGCACCTCCAGTGCCTTGGCACGAGTCTTCTCCAAGGCAGAGATTCTGTGGTTCCATCATGGAGCTTGTCCCCAGCCCTTGGGTGCAAGGCTCAGCCAGGACTGGCCTCTCGTGAAGATGGGAATGGGAAAATCACAGGGATGGAACTGCAGGAGAGGGCTGAGAGTTGGGTAATGGGGGGGAAACGTTCCTGGGAGCTGTTTGTCTGGGAAATCAGACAGTGGAGGGGCTGCTGGAGTGTCCAGGTGCCCCCAGGCAGGTCAGATCCATAGGGGTGACATTTGGAGCCAGCAGCAGGATGTGCTCAGAGGTCTGGAGCCTGAGAGCTCTGCTGCTGTTCCTCCTCCTCTTTGCCAGGAGGGGATGTGAGAAATCCCAGGGTCACAGAGTGCTTTGTGTTGGAAGGGACCTTGAAGGCCGCAGAGTCCCCCCCTGCCGTGGCAGGGACACCCTGGGCTGTCCCAGGCTGCTCCAAGCCCCGGCCAACCTGGCCTTGGGCAGTGCCAGGGATGGGGCAGCCTCTGGGAACTCGGGAGCGTGCCTCCCTCTCCCAAGGCTGGAGGCAATTGTTCCTCCCCTCCTCTGCACAATAAACACTGGGATCTGTTTTCTTCTGCTCAAAGTAGGTCAGGAGTTGCTCAGATCAGTGTGAGCTGTGCTGTGGGTGTGCCCAGCTCACCCCAACCTGAGCTGCCTGCTGCTCTGGGGCAGGCACAGGGCTGGGATCCTGGGATAGGCTGAGCCCACCAGGGCTGGGATCCTGGGATAGGCTGAGCCCAGCAAGCCCATCCTGGGATGGGCTGAGATCCCAGGATGGGCCGAGCCCAGCAGAGCTTTGATCCTGGGATGGGCTGATCCCACCAGGGCTGGGATCCCAGGATGGCCCAGGACACGTCCCAGGACCAGCTGGTTCTGCAGGGAGCTCCGTGGAACTGTGTGGGGCATTCCAGGAGAACTCCCAGGCTTTTCCAGGCTGCAGCTGGGCTGGTGTGTTTTTCCAGGAGGTTTTGGGAACTTTCCAGCCCTGCCATTGCCAAGCCCCACTGGCTGAGTGGCTGAAGGCCTTTGCTGTGTTCCCAAGCTCACACACACACACGGAGCTGGGCAGGGTCACGTTGGCTCTGCAGGATGATGGGGATGACCCAAAATGAAGCTGAATGCCAGGGAGTCACACCCTGCTGACCTGGGGAGGTGCTGGTGCCTCTATTTAGGTTTTATGGAGCATCCCAGAAATTAAACTGGGCACCAGCAGTCCCAGTTAACCCCGGGTTTCCTTCACTCCTTCTCCTGTGCCGAGCTCTGGGGGTTCAAAACATTCCCACCCCTTTTTTCCCTGGGTTTGTGGGCTGGCTTTTTGCCCTGGGCTGGGATGGAGGGAGCCAGGGTAGAGCTGCTTCTCTGTTTGCTCATCTGTGGGTTTGTTTTTGTATTTCTTGAGGGGAACTTACTGTTGGGAGGGTGGAGGGGAGGAAGAGGAAGGCTTTGATACCCCAGAGTCTGCAGGAATAAGGTTTTCAGTCGACTGTAGGGAACTGTTTTGATTGCAAGGATGGCAAATGTTTGATGTGTTATAAATAGGGCTGACTGCGATGGAAAAAAGAAAGCGAGTTTAAAAAAAAAACAAACTGATTTTTGGGTTTCTCTTGGTGTGTTTTGCTTGTTTGAGGCTGAGGGAATTAGGGATAATTTTCCTTTTAAAATATTTAAAGGCTGGAGAGCAAAATATCAAAATCTGTGAAATCCCCTGGGGAAGCTGGTGATTAGCAGAGAATAACACGGGCTGGGGCTCCCTCATCCATGGGCTGGGCAGATGAGACCTGCAGGGTGGATGTGCTGGCATCTGCCCTTCTCCAGCTTTCGAGGAGCTCCTCAGCTGGGGAGCTTTGGCTGCTGCCACCTTCCCAGGTTTATCAGGGATTTTCCTGATGGTGCAGCCCCAAAATCACCTTTTATTCTCCACATCTTTCCCATCTCTCCACCTGGAATGATGCAGGAATTCCTCAGCTGGGACTGCCCAGCTTTGCTCCCAAAATCTCTCCCAATCCTCCCTGCTCCTGAATTTACCCAGGCACATCCCGGCCCAGCTGCCAGGAGAATCCCTGTGCGTCCCTCCTTGCCCTTTTCCATGCACACACACCATTCCTGCCTCTCCCCTGGCCACCCTGGCTCTTTCCAACAATGGTTCTTTCATTCCCGAGATCTTCCCCCACAAGGGGAGGTCGGGATTGTTCCCATTCCCACGCCCCTGCCAAGGAATCTGCAGGAATCCCCTGTGAGCTCCAGAATGAAGCTGTGGAGAGAGGCTGGGGCAGCCCTGGCTGGACAGGGGCTCTGTCCAATCCCTGTGGATGAGCCCTGCCAAGGAATCTGCCAAGGAATCTGCAGGAATCCCCTGTGAGCTGTGGAGCGAGGCTGGAGCAGCCTTGGCTGGACAGGGGCCGTGTCCAATCCCTGTGGATGGGCTCTCCTGAGGGTGAGCCTGGCTGGATGCTGAGCTCCCAGGAATGCTCCCTGCACCCCAGGAAGCTGAGGCAGTGCTCCCATCGCAGGCTGGAGCTGTCTGGGGCACACTGGAGCTGTGACGTTTTGCTGGAGCACAGCTGGAAGTGAGGGGTGAGAGCTCCTGGCTCTCAGCTGGCTGCCTCAGCCCTTGCAGGACCTGTGGGTGGAATTCCAGGTGAAATACCTGCCAGGAGCAGCCAAGCAGGAGCAGATTGTATCTGCCCAGTGCCAGCTGCAGCGCCCTGGGCCAATATTTGCTCTGGGAGGTGTTTGGGCCAAATGCTGCAGCTCTCACTGCTCCCTGGGTGAGCCCCTTGGATGTTTCCCATCCACAGACCAGGGAGGCCAGACTTGTTCTGCTCTTCCACTCCCAGGGAATGTTTGGTTTGGTTTGGTTTGGTTTGATTTGATTTTTAACCATTTCCTTGTCTGCCCTCATCCTTTCCCAGTCTGGCTTCAGGAGAGGTGGGATCCCAGCTGGGGAGCAGGGATGTATCCCAAGCCTTCTCCTGGCTCCTCAGGAGATCAAAATGCAGAAAAATTGTCAGCACATCCTCCAAAAAGCCCCATAGCTGCTTCCTGGGGGAAGGGCTGCTGGAATCTGCAGCACCAGCATTCCTCCAGCTGCCTTCCAGTGCTCTTAGGCCAAGCAATGGATGGATAAATCCTTCCTTCCTTCCTTCCATGGATCCTGGAGAGGTCGGTGCTGCCCAGGGGAAGGCAGGCACCCCCTTCCCATCCTTCCCACCCTCCCCAGGCCCTTTGGGGGCAGCACCCTGGCATGCACAATGGGCACTTAGGAAATTCGGCTCCCTGAGCGTGCTGAGGCTCCAGGTTAAGCAAGGAACCAGTGGCAGCTCCTCCAGGCTCGTGTCTGGGGGATCTGGGTTGGTTTGTCTCCCTTCCTGGTGGGTTTGGGGGTGTGGGGATGGGGTCCCTCCTGCTTTCCTCCCGTGCTGATGCCTCCCAGTTTAATTAGAGCCAGCAGGGAGAGAACATCAATCTTATTATTCCCTCCCAGCAGGGCAGCAGCAGCGTTTCTTGGACGTCAAAAGGAGGATTAAATTAGTCTGGAAATGAGGGGGGTTTGCTTCCTTCACCTCTCTGGGCTCTGCAGAGGCTGTGGAGCCTCCAGAATCGCTGTGGTGATGGATTCTGCCAGCCTGGCATGCAGGCCCCTCGGAGCAGAGACCTGCCAGGGGTTATTTACAGCTTCCCAGGCCACAAATCCAGGGAGAAAAGTGGGATTGGAAGTGCTTGGGATGGCTGCACCCTTCCCAGGTGTGTTAGGGAGCAGTGCAGGCTGCCAGGGCTGCGCCCTCGGTGGAAGGGATCCCGTGCTGGCTGTGGGATTCTTGGCACGGGACTGGGGTGGCAGCTGGGGCAGAGCTGTGCCCTGCTGAGCTTGTCCTGGCAGGCCTGGCAGCTGCTCCTGGGACGTCTTCCAGGCTCGAGAGAGAAGCGTGCCTGCCCAGCTCGGGGCTGGGCTGTGGAGCAGGCAGCCAAGGAAAGCAGGAAATCACACTTGGGTGGGTTCTGGGGCACCTGGGGGTGGTGGGATCCCCTGGAGCTGCTTCTGAGGGCTGGCTGGGCATGGAGCAGGGACTGGGGAGCAGGGAGCAAAGATTGCCCAGCCTGGTCCACTCTGGCTGTGTCCCATGTCCCTTGTCAGAGGGTTAAAGTAGGGGAGTGAAATCCAGAACTGGGTGAACCAAGAGAGCTTTCCTTCATTTCCTTTCTCTTTTTCCTCTCCTATCTCTTTCTTCCCTCCCCTGTGGCTGGTTTGGTGTCTCCAGGTGCTTCTGAACCTGGACAGTTCCCTAAAGGGGTCCCTCCCCCTCTTCCTCAGAAAACATCCAGCCCCATTTTGTATCCTCATGGGAGCAGGAGTGTTCTAGAGGAAGAAAGCCTCGATAAAAATCAAATATTTGATGTTGGAGTAAACAAACCCGATTGTTCCTTCAGATCTGGAGTTTTCAGCACAAACAGGAGGAATCCTGGCAATGCCCCGGGGCAGGCCTGGAGCCCTGGGAGCCAGTGCCAGCTTTCCCAGACCACTTTGGACGTCTGGATGGGGAATTTGCTGTTGTTTGGAGCAAAATAATCACTAATTGCTCCCCACAGCTCCCTGACAGGAGGGTGGAGCCAGGTGGGGGTCGAGCAGCAGGACAAGAGGAAACGGCCTCACATTGCACCAGGGAAGGTTTAGGTTGGAAATCAGGGGAAATTTGTTCATGGAAAGGGTGGCCAGGCATTGGCACAGCTGCCCAGAGCAGTGCTGGAGTCCCCATCCCTGGAGGTGCCCAAAAATCACACAGAAGTGGCACCTGGGGACGTGGGCTAGATGTGAACGTGGTTGGACTCTGTGATCTTGGAGGTCTTTTCCAACCTCAGCCATTCCACGGTTCCAATTTTGGCCAATTCCTGTGTCCTGCATCCCCAGGCAGTGCAGGGGCTGGGAAGGGAACATTTTCCTGCCTGGGCTGCAGGAGGATGGACAGAAGGACACTTTGGTGGGGGGGGTTACTGGGGGCATTGGTCACCCCTGGGCAGGGAACGCTGCGGGTCAGGGGCTGGGGCTGTTCTTGGGCTGAGGGATCCCCTCAGGAGGCTGCTGAGACCTTCCCATGAAATGAGCCCTGACTTCCTAGCCTGTCACACATCTCTGACAAAGAATTCCAGCCCCTGTCCCAGATGCTGAGCTGCTCCAGCAGTGCCAGAGTGGTGCCTGTGCTCCCCCCCAGGCTCTTCTGTGCTGCCTGCTGGGAGCTGAGTGCGTTCATTCCCTGTTTACTTGGATTTTGCTGTGTGTGAAACTGAGTCCTTGGCTGCAAATGGAGCTGAGAGACGTTTGTGCTGCTTGTTTTTTCCAGCAGGCGTTGGAGTTGGAGCCGTGGGCTGGGATTTAGGGAGCTGTGGAGCTCCTGGTGGGTGAGGAACATCCTGCCTGAGCCAAGCCTTGGGTGCTCGGGGATGTTTGGGGATTTAGTGGGGTCTTTTTGAGGGGCTTTGGGCAGTTCCTGCTGCCTCCTTTCTCTTGCAGGTGCTGTGTGGACCCTCCCTGTTCCCATTCTGTCCCAGGGAATTCCTCCTTGAGGTGGGAAGGGTCAATCAGTGCCTGATCCTCCTCCCTTTCCTTTCCCCACAGCTGGTCAGCGAGAAGGTCGGAGGGGCCGAAGGGACCAAGTTAGATGATGACTTCAAGGAGATGGAAAAGGTGAGTGGGGAACCAGAGGAATGCCCAAAATCACGCCGTGGCTCCTGTGGGATTGGCTGAATCCCTGAGCTGATCCTCACTGGGCTCCTGTCTCTCCTGCAGAAAGTGGACGTGACCAGCAAGGCTGTCACAGAAGTCCTGACCAGAACCATAGAGTACCTCCAGCCCAACCCAGGTGAGGGCCTGCACCTGCCCTGTCCCCTTCCCAGGGAAACAGGGAGATCCCTTTTGCTCCAGCTTTGGATCAGGGGGGATCTGGGTACCCCTCTTGCCCTGAATCCAGGTGCAGCTTTTGCCTCAGACTCAGAGAGGCCCTAAGGGGACCCATTTTTCTGAGAATGTCCAGGAAAAGTGGTGTTTCTGGGCTGGGAAGGGGTGGCTGGCTCTGTCAGCCCTGCATCCTTCCAGCCAGCTGCTCCAGAGAGCACTCCAGGGACCCTGGGAGGACTGGGGAAGCTCCTCTTGCCTTCCCTGGCCAAGCAGTGGGGAACCCTTTTTGCTTTGTGTCTTGGAAAAGAACCGAGGGATATTCCTGGGGGATGGAGACAATGGAGCCTCTTGGCTTTGGGTGCTGCAGTGGGGGAACAAACCTGCTGAGGGCTGCAGGGAATGCAGAGGTGGCAGGGGCTGAGGTGTTTGTGTGGCAGCTTCCAGAGCCAAGCTCACCATGCTCAACACGATGTCCAAGATCCGCGGGCAGGTGAAGAACCCCGGCTACCCCCAGTCCGAGGGGCTGCTGGGGGAGTGCATGATCCGCTATGGCAAGGAGCTGGGAGAGGATTCCAACTTTGGTGAGTGCTCCTGGGCCTGGGAGGGAATGGGGCAGGCTCCTGGTTCACTTCTGAGGTGGCACTCTGAATTTGGGTGAACTTTGTGGCACTGAACAGTGCGTGGGGCTTAAAAGGGTTCAGAAACTTCCAGAGTGAGCAGATTTCAGGGGAAAGAGGGGAGGTTTAGATGGGATACTGGGAAAAAATTCCTGCCTGTGAGGAGGGTGAGGCCCTGGCACAGGGTACCCAGAGCAGCTGCAGCTGCCCATGAAAGTGTCCAAGGCCAGGCTGGAGCAGCCTGGGTTAGTGGAAGATGGGACTGGATGGGCTTTAAGCTCCTTCCATTCCATCCCAAACCATTCTGTTATTCTGTGATCCCAGGTATCCTGGATCTCAATCCACTTTCTTATTAAACACTGAGATAAATTTGCACATAAAATAAAAACTTCCCTCTGAACTGAGCAGTGAAGCAGGAACGGGACAGAGCAAGACTGGGAGTTTCACACAGCTCTGAAGGATCCCTTCCAACCCAAACCTTGCTGTGATTCCATAGGGAGGCTGAAGCCAAGAAATCTTCTGGCTGCTCCTTGGAGCCACGTGTGACTGGCAGGGAGGAGGGGGTGAAGCCTTTTGGTGACATCAGTTTTAATCCCCTGGAACCCCGGCCAGGCACGTGATGGCCCCCTGGCAGCACAGCTGGCTCTGCCAGGCCAGGGAGGAGCTGCCTTGCCTCAGGAAAATTAAAAACCTCTGGCTGCTTTTGGAACTGACAGAGGATTTTGGAGATCCTCCCTGGCCAGCTCAGAGCTCTGCATCAATCCTGGCTCACAGGGGCTGAGGAGAGCAAGGGAAGGAAGCTTTTAGGAGAGCACAGCAAACTCTATTTCCTTAATGGCCTCCTTAAAGCAGCATTGAGGACTCCATCCCTCCCTTCCAGGTTACTCAGAGTTATTACAATTGAAATAACACTTCTGGTCTATTGATTTTTCCAGCTGGACAGTGGAGAGATGTTTTCCCTTGACCCTCTCTCTCACTCACGTATTTTCCTGTGTTCATGCTCTGCTGCAATTGTTGTTTTGCCAAAGCTGCGCAGGAATAATTTCATCTCTAAATGTTTCCTCTGCACTAAAAAGCCAGCACTGAAAATGCTTTGCTGCAAGTCTGCCTGGCTTAAGTGCCAGAGTGGCCAGAGCCTTAGAAAAGGATGGAGCTGAACAGGTTTCAGTGAGTGACTGTGAGCTCTGGGACTGCCCAAGGCCAGCTGGGAGCAAACTGGGACGGTGGAAGGTGGCACTGGATGGGCTTTAGGGTCCTTCCAACCCAAACCACTCCAGGATTGTGGGACACACAAGAGCTTCCTGGTGAGAAGGAAGAAGGAAGGGGTGTGAGGCAGGTCCCCGGGCTCGGGCTGTGTTTGATTCCCTGTCCCTGTCCCTGCAGGGGACGCGCTCCTCGACGCCGGCGAGTCCATGAAGCGCCTGGCGGAGGTGAAGGACTCGCTGGACATCGAGGTCAAACAAAACTTCATTGATCCCCTGCAGAACCTGTGTGACAAGGACCTGAAAGAGATCCAGGTAAACCCCCCTGTGCTTTGCTCTCCTCTCATCTCCCTGCTCTCTCTTTGGCTGTTGGGGCACGGAGCTGCCTGCTCTGCAGTGCTGGGTGCCAGGGGCTGGCAGGAATTGCCTGCACTCTCTGTGTGTGATCTCTCCCTCCAGACTCTCTGGTATTTCCTCCCTGCTCAGCGCTGCTCCTGCTGCTCCTGAGCAGCCCAAAAGGCTGCATGCAGCTTGGAATGGTTCTCCATTTGCCATGTTTGATGGAGGGTGCCATGGGAATGCATCCCAACAGCCCTTCTGGGCTTGCTGAATTGTGTTCTTAGTGCTGGGAGCTCCCAGAGGGGATCAGTTTGGGCTCCAAGCTCTGAGCAAGCTCCCCTCAGGTCTCTGCTCAGCATCCCAAGGAGCCCTCTGGGGTCTCTGGGAGAACAGGGAGCTCAGCAGCTCCCAGTGCTACACCCAGACAAGTGCAGGATCCATGCCAGCCTCCAATTCCCCAGGCCAGTCTCCTGAGAGAGTTTTCACTGTCACTGCTGTCCTGGGTGAAATAACCACCAAGTTACCTCAGTGCCTGTCTGTACCCAGTTCCGTAGGGCTGCTTTAAACATCCCTGCCCTAAGATCCAGGAGTGCAGTGCCCAGAACCCACATTCCTGCTGTCCAGAGATCCCTGCAGCTCCTGGGCAGCTGAAAGGAGCAGCACAGCTCTTCACCTTCCCAAAAAGCTTCTGGGGAGCAGACCTGGCTGCTCTGCAGCCTTTTCCTCAGTGGAAAGGGTCTGGAATCGTTCCCCCATCACACCCCGGGCCTCTCTCCCACCTGGAGCAAAGGTGGGAGCCCCAGGAGATCAGGTTTCTGACACCAGTGAACTCAGCCTGTAACTGGAGCTGCCCTCCCAAGCCTCTGGCTTCTCCCTCTTCCCTGCTCTCTCCATCCTCCCCCAGCACCACCTCAAGAAGCTGGAAGGGAGGCGCCTGGACTTCGACTACAAGAAGAAGCGGCAGGGCAAGATCCCCGACGAGGAGCTGCGACAGGCCATGGAGAAGTTTGAGGAGTCCAAGGAAGTGGCAGAGACCAGCATGCACAACCTCCTGGAGACAGATGTGAGTGTGGGAGGGCAGAGCTGGGGCCTTCTGTGGCCCTGGGGTGGGATCTCCTGAGGGAGGCACTGATTGCACACCAGTTTCCACTCCTCCTGAGTGTGGTTCTGCTCTGGGAAAGCCCAAATCTGACATGGCAGGCCTTTGCTTAGCCCCTGACCCAGCTCTTGGCCAGAGAGAGCCCGTGCCTGGCACCAAACAGGCTCCCCTCAGGGTGATGGGGGGTCAGTTAGGGAGGTAACCCAGCTGGGAAGGGCTTGGGAGGGATTTCCCAGCTGGCAAACCCAGAGTGGCAGGAATGGGTCCTGGCAGTCCCAGCCGAACCCCAGAGCTCCTCCTGGGCTCCCACGGCTGCCCCAGGGCAGTGCAGGAGTGTGCAGCTGGGAGCAGGTGCTGATGCCAGCCTGGTGTTGCCCAGATCGAGCAGGTGAGCCAGCTGTCAGCCCTGGTGGATGCCCAGCTGGATTACCACAGGCAGGCCGTGCAGATCCTGGACGAGCTGGCCGAGAAGCTCAAGCGCAGGTGAGTCCCTGTGGTTCCTCTGGAAACCCCTGAGTCCCCCCTGGAATCACAGAGTGCCACAAGGGGTGGGGTGGGAAGGGCCCTTGGGGCTCACAGAGCAGGGACACCTTCACTACCCCAGGCTGCTCTGAGCCCTGTCCAACCTGGCCTTGAAAAAGCCAATTCCTTTGGCTGCTCAGGTGGGATTTGGATTTAGCTGGGTGTCTGATCCAGCCCAAATCCTGGCTGAGGAAGGCTCGTCCCACCTCTCCTTCCTCAGCCTCCCCACTCTGGGGGGATCTGGCAGTGCTGCCCTGCTGCTCTTCCCTCCTGGGAGAAACTGCAGAGTGGATCCCGTGCCTGCTCTGAATTGGGAGGAGCTGGGAGGGCCCTGCCAAGTCTGAGCTTTCAAACTACAGCACGAGTGTCCTCTGCTGGCCTGAATTCCTGAGCATTCCACAGCAAAGCCTGGGATGTGTGGGCCCTGTCGAAGGGCAGATCCCAAACCCTGGGGCAGTCGCACCTTCCAAAGGCTCCAGCACACGCACTTGTGCAAATCCCTGTCTCCAGACTCCTCCCTGCCCTGTGCAGCCCCCCAGGAGGATAAGCACCGTGTTGATCCCCTCCTGTTCCACTCCTCATTGCACTGAGCCACGTTTCCTTTCCCTGTCCCAGGATGAGGGAGGCCTCCTCCCGTCCCAAGCGGGAATACAAACCCAAGCCCAGGGAGACGTACGACTTCAGGGAGCCTGACCAGTCCAACGGGGGCTTCTCCTGCAACCCCACCCCCAAAGCCTCAGGTAACCTTGTCCCAGGGGTTCACTGGTGCCTCTGGAGCAGCCTCCCAGGGAAGGAGGGCAGCTGCTCTGCCTGCCTAGGATGTTCCTGCTGTGCTGGATGCTCCTGCACGAGCCTGTGGCTCTGGAAAACATCCGGAATGCCTCCAGATCAGGGTCTTTTCTCCTGGGACCCAGGAGCCTTTGCTATGTTGGCTTTGGGGATGTGCCAGAGGGGTCTCCAGCCTGGGCCTCTCTCTGTCAGTGCCAGACAGGAAAATGAAGCCTCCCTCTCTCCCTCCCTCCATGTCTTCCCTCCCGCTGCATCCCTCCCTCCCTCCCTGATCCTGGCGGGTTCCTAACAGCATGGGGGCCCTGCTGTTCCTGCTGCCAGACCCCTGTGGGCCCTGCCTGCCCCTGTCTCCCGTTGGTTTAAGCATGTCTCTCTTTTGTTTGGAAGCAGCTTCCGCCTCTTTCCGGTCGGACAAGCCGTCCCGGGCCTCCGTCAGGAGTATCCGTGAGTTTCCCCCTCTGCACTGCTCCCTGTGTGTCCCTCCTGGCTGCTCCTCCCTGCTGCTGCTGCTCCTTGGAGCTGCTCATCCCTCCGTGCTGAGCCTGAGCTGAGCCCTGAATTAACCCAGCCACGCTCCAGTGGGATTTTCTGGGGGTTTTGCACCCCCAAAAGTGAGGCCTGGCTCGCCCGGAGGAGCTGCAGCAGCTCCCAGCACCCAGGCATGTCCTGATCCCCAGGGATCAGGTGCTTTCCCACAGACATCAGACACCTCAAGGATTTCCCTGTTCTTACAAGCATCCTGGATCTGTCCCACCCTGCTCCCCGAGTCCCTGTGGAAGGCTGGAGGGAGGAGGCAGAGCCTCAGCTCACAGAGTTTGTGGGGTGATGTGGGGTCCGTGGTTCCTCCTGCAGGACCTCGGGATGCTGGGGCTGGGGCTTGGAGCTGCTGTGCTGGGAAGGAGCCTGGAGCAGGGCCGTGGTGGTGGGGCCAGCCTGGTGGTTTGGGGAGTTCTCTCAAGCCCATCGATGTCTGGCTGCTGCTTGTGGTGATTCCTGAGTGCTCTTCCCATGCTGGGCCCTCCCTGCTGTGGGTCCTGGAATCATGGAATGGTTTGGGTTGGGAGGGACCTTCAAGACCATCTCATTCCACCCCTGCCATGGGCAGGGACACCTTCCGCTGTCCCAGGCTGCCCCAAGCCCTGTCCAGCCTGGCCTGGGACACTTCCAGGGATGTGCCCTTGCTGCCATTCCCTTGCCCTGGCTGGGAGAGCCCCAGCACGGTGGGGAGGGCTGGGGGGTCCTGCAGGCCCTGGAGGTCTCTCTTAGCTCTGTCCCTTCCCACTGGGATTCTCCCAGCTCCAAAGCCGAGTCCCAGAATGTCAGTGCACAGAGTGAGCAGCAGGAAATCCCACAGAAAATCCCTTTGCAGCCAAAAGGTGATGCTTAACTCCTGGAGCTGAGCTGGGGGAAGGAAATTTCGGGCTTCTCCTGAGTTCTGAGGGGCTGCTCATGGATTTGGAGCCCTGTGACCAGGGAGGCAGCTGCTGTCCTGTCCCCCTCAGGTGTGGGGTGACCCCTCCAGAGTGCCCCTCCATGTCCAGCCCCACCACCGAGCTCCCGGGCAGGCTCTCAGCTCTGGGGGGGATAACGTGGCTGGTCTGCGATCCCTCTGAGGTCGGGATGCAGGAGGTGCAGGCGGGAGCAGCGCTCGGCTCTGGGAGGCAGTGTGGGACCTGCAGGAGCAGTGCGGGGCAGCGGAGCCAGCCCTGCCGAGCCCGAGGCAGGAGTGCCCGGTGCCGGGGCACTGTGGGGTCCTCTGATGTGTCCCCATGTCCCCGCAGCCCCCCTGGACCAGCCCTGCTGCAAAGCCCTCTATGACTTCGAGCCCGAGAACGACGGCGAGCTGGGCTTCAAGGAGGGCGACATCATCACCCTGACGAACCAGATCGACGAGAACTGGTACGAGGGGATGATCCACGGCCAGTCCGGCTTCTTCCCGCTCAACTACGTGGAAGTGCTGGTCCCGCTACCTCAGTGAAACGCCCCGCCTCCCCTCGGGGCCAGGCGCTACCAGGGAACAAACCAGAAGGGTCCCACGGCCCCTTCCCCCCGTGAATTTGGTTATTTCCTTTTTTTTTTCCTTTTTTTCTTTTTTTTTTTTTGTCCTTCTGGTGCTTGAACTTCGGTACTTTGTGCGCCCCCGGCCCCGGCCGTGCTGCCGGCACTGCCCTGTCCCTGTCCCTGTCCCTCCCCACTTCCCATCTTTCCTGTGGGTCCAGTGCGTGGGTGAGGCAGGTGGGAGAGCCAGAATGTGTCCTGGGCACGGGTGGCACAGCCAGGATGTGCCCTGGCACAGGTGGTACAGCCAGGATGTGTCCTGGCACAGGGATGGCCCCGGTGGCACAGCCAGGATGTGTCCTGGGCACAGGTGGCAGAGCCAGGATGTGTCCTGGGCACAGGTGGCAGAGCCAGGATGTGTCCTGGGCACAGGTGGCACAGCCAGAATGTGTCCTGGGCACAGGTGGCACAGCCAGGATGTGCCCTGGCACAGGGATGGCCCCAGGGCAGGGCAGCCCCAGCCCCAGCGTCCCGTCCCAGCCAGCACTGCCCCTGTCCCCACTGTCCCCATGGATCCCTGGAGGGATCCCGGAGGGATCAGGGGAGGGGAGCTGGGGCACAGCAACACTAAAACACCCAGAGAACACTAACACAGCCCTGCCTGGGGCTCGGAGCCATCCCTGCCCATCCTGCAGGGACACCAGGGATGTCCCCTGCCCGTCTGGCCCCCTCCCCACTGAGCTCAGCCCCGGGGTGGGGGAGCTGCTCCTTCTGCCCATGGTTTTTTCGTGGACCTCAGGCTTTTCCTGCTCCAAACTCCCAAGTCAGTCCCACCTGGAGGATCACCTGGAAGGGGAGGAACTGGGCCACAGCCTGGGCTGTCTCTGTGGTGGGACAGAGGTCATGGCTCCTCTGCCCAGGGCTCTGCCCATTCCCCCTTCCCGGGGATCCCTCCTGTGGCTGGAGCTCACCTGGCCCTCAGGTGCCTTCCCTGCACCCCCAGCCTGCCCCAGCCACCCTCCCTGGGGGCCAGGCACCCCTCTGCCCCTGCCTTGCTGGGAGAAGGGATGGTTCATCTCGGTGGCACTTCTGCCAGCCCTTCTCCCCCCGCTGTGCTTTCCCTGCCCAGGAGGTGGCCATGGGGTTGGGGTGGGGCTGCAGGGCAGCGTGTGCTGGGCTCCGTGGTTTCCCTTGCTGCAGATGGGGGTTCTGCCCCTCGTGGGGATGGGATGGGCCCTGCTGGGTGAGCCCCAGCTGTGCAGGGCTGTGCTGCTGCACCCCTGTCCCTGCAGCACCCCTGTCCCTGCAGCACCCCTGTCCCTGTCCCTGCTGCTCCTGCTGCCGTTCTCTGTAAGGATTTGGTCCGTGCATGTCCACGTGTGTCTGACCCCCCAGCAGTGACCCTGGCCCCGGGGGGTGCACAGGGCAGCCCCCCTGCTCCCAGCAGGGCAGGGAGCCCATGGGACCGGAGTCCTGGGGGCCCTTCCCGCTGTCCCCTCCCCGCCGGGGGACGCTGGCTCCCGCTCAGGTGGATTGAAGCGCGTTCTGTCAGCTGGGACACCTCGCTAGATCTTTTTTTGGGGTTTGTTTGTTTTGGTTTTGTTTTTTTGTTGGGTTTTTTTTTTAATGGCTTCTCCTGGTTTTTAGGGGAAAAAATGATGACCCACAGTTCTTGACTTGTATCTCTGAATGAAAGTATTAAATGTTTTCTTCTTTCTAAGGGCTGCCTTGTGGAGTCAGGAAATGGCTGGGATTGGATGGCACTGGGAGGTCATGGGAAGGGACACCTCCCACTGTCCCAGGCTGCTCCAATCCCCAGTGCCAGGCTGTTG
>NW_005054549.1:10478-10776 GCF_000277835.1 Geospiza fortis | reverse complement strand
CTGCTCCAGGCTGTGGCTGAAGCTCTGGTCTTTGGGGGTGCGGGAGGCCAGGGAGCCCTGAGGGGGGAACCCCGCTTTGTTCCAGCACAGGGAAGGGGAGCCCCAGCAAAGCCCCCTCCCTTGGCAGCCCTTCCCACCTTCAGCTTGTCCAGGTACGTCTGATCCTGACTCCACAGCTCCTGGAACTTCACCAGGTCGGGGGCTCCCTTATAGAACTCCACCAGCAGCGTCTGGGGGGGACAGAGGGGCTGCAGCCCTGGGGGTGCCCCAAAGCCAGGCAGGGGGACCCCAAACCTGC
>NW_005054549.1:9137-9510 GCF_000277835.1 Geospiza fortis | reverse complement strand
ACCCCCCAGACCCCACCTACGCTGGGTGTTGGGGTCCCAGAGCCCCCCCAGGTACCCCACCACTTCACTGCGCGTCAGGTGGCTGTGGAAATCCTGAAGGAAAAGGTTAAAATCAGCGGTTTAGCACTAAAACGATGACACGAGGGACACCCCGCTGGCTGCAGGTGTCCCCAGTGCCATCAGCGAGGTCCCGGCCTGGGGAGGGGACGCACCAGGAGCAGGAGGACGTTGCTGGAGATGGCCACGTTGAAGGGCTGGAATTTGTTGATGGCGGCGAAGGACGTCACCTCCACCAGGGTCTGGGGGTTCCTGGAAGAGCCACGGCCCCGCTGTCACTGCTGTCCCCTGCCGCGCCCCGGGGTCCCCTCGGTGT
>NW_005054549.1:8293-9098 GCF_000277835.1 Geospiza fortis | reverse complement strand
CCTTGCCCTGCTGCTTCTTGCTCCTCTCCTCCGGCTTTTTGGGAGCCGCCGGCTCCGGCACCGCCACCCGACCCTCCCTGGCCGCCTCCTCCTCCTCATCCTCGGGCAGCTCCTCCTCCTCGCCCTCGCTGGCCAAGCTCTGCGGGCACACGGGGCTGGCACCCGGCTCGCCCCGCACCCTGGGGGTGCAAGGGGGAGGCGAGCCCGCTCCCACCTCCTCGGGGGGCGGCACGTTGGGCTGGTGCTTGCGCAGCCAGGCCGCCTTGTACTGGTCCAGCTTCTGGCCCTTGTAGCGCACGGACGCCCAGCCGCAGCCCGACTTCTTGGCGGGGTTCACCAGGCGCTTGCAGTGCGTGGCCCAGGCGCTCGGCGAGTTGAACACCTGCCCCGTCTCCTGCCATGTGATCGTCCCGTCCGAGCCCAGGTCCCCCACGAACTTCTTGCCCTGGGCACAATGGCGGGAGTCACGTCCCCTTGTCCCCATCACTTCTCCCTGAGCTCCATCTGTGTCCCTTGTCCTCACCCCACATCCCCTGTGCTCATCCTGTGTCCTGTTTCCCGTCCTTTTCCTGTCCCATGTCTCCTGCCCCATCTCTGTCTCCTGTCCCGTCTCTGTTTCTTGTCCCCCTCATTTCCAGTCCCCACCCCTGTCTCCTGTCCCCTTGTCCCCAGGCTCACCAGGTAGTAGATGGACAGGACGCCTCTGCCCGGCTCCAGGAGCCCGTCTCGGAGCAGGACCCTCAGGGTGATGCCCCTGCGGGTCAGCACCGCCCCCCGGGCCGCCCCCGCCGCCTTCGCCACCTCC
>NW_005054549.1:5674-6641 GCF_000277835.1 Geospiza fortis | reverse complement strand
GCGCCCGTCCCTCCCCGCAGGGCGACCGGAGGGTCTGGGCCGGGCTGCGGGGGCTCAAACTCGCCTTCTACAGGGGGCCCCAGGACCACGAGGTACCGGGGCTGCTCCGGGGGGGATCCCCGGGCCGGGACCCCCGCGGGACCCCCCGAGGCTGGGACCCCTCAGGGTGGGACCCCCGGGACGAGAACCTTTGGGCGGGACTGGGGGGCTCCCCCAGGCCGGGACCTCCGGGATCTGCTGGGGCTGGGACCCCCAAGATTGGGACCCCCCCTCCTGTCCGGGCCCTGGAGATGCCCCTGGGGCAGGGCCCCCCCAGGGTGGGACCTTCAGGTGACACTGGGGGGACCCTGCTGAGGGTGGGGGTGTCCCAGGGCCGGGGGTCCCACCCTTGGGTGCCCCCAGCCCCTGGAGCTGCTGGACCTGGGCGAGCTGGTGACCATGCAGGCCGAGGACGGGGCGCTCATCCTAGGGCTGAGGGGACAAGAGGTGACAATGAAGGTGAGGGGCAGCCATGGGGGCCAATGGGGGTACCTGGAGGGGGGGTCTGGGGGTACAGAGGGGACAGGATTTCAGGACTGGGGGAATGAGGGGACTGGGTTTTGGGACAGGCACTGCAGGGGGACACTGGGGAGTGGAAGGGGAGGATTTAGGAACACAGAGGATTTTGGGACTGGGGAGACTGGAGGGCACAGGGGGAAGGACTTGGGGGTACAGGGGATGCACAGGGATGGCGGGTTTTGGGATTTGGGGTCAGGTTTAGAGGGCTGTGGAGACCTGTGTGGGGCACAAGGGACAGGGGACAGGCCACCCTCACGTCCCTGTGTCCCCTGGCAGATGGAGAGCTGGGAGACGCAGGAGATGTGGCGAGGATTCATCCTGACCATGGCCAAGGTGGGCGCGGGGCTGCCCGGGGGTGCCGGGGTGACAGGGACCCCTCAGTGCCACCAGCCGCAGATGAAGATGCCCC
>NW_005054549.1:2238-2816 GCF_000277835.1 Geospiza fortis | reverse complement strand
ATGAAGGCCGGCAGCACCGGCTGCGAGAACTTGGCCTTGAAGGTGTGGAGCAGCTGCTTGGTGCGGGCGTTGTAGAAGGACAGGAAACCTGTGGGGATGGGGGCAAGGGTGGGCACGGGGCGGGCACAGCCCTGGCACAGTGCCTGGGGTGGTGGCAATGGCCACGGTGGTGACAATGGCCACGCTGGTGCCCATGGCAGTGACAATGGCCATGGTGGTGCCAATGCCCATGGAGGTGGCCAGGGAGGTGCCAATGCCCAGGGAGGTGCCAGCCCAGCCCCACCTTCGTGGAAGTTGCAGTAGACGCCGATGCAGTCGGGCACGGGCACGTCGAGCGCCTTGGCCTTGTTGTTGTGCTTGGCGCTGAAGCTGACCTGCAGCCAGTTGTTGAGGTGCAGGCACCAGGACGCCGGGGTCTTGCCCAGCTGGTCGAACTTGCCCAGGCTGCGGTAGGCCACGCCCACGCCGAAGGCTTTGCTGTCGCGGTCGTAGCGCACCTCCCAGTAGTGCTCGTCGCCGTCGATCAGAGTGTCCCCTGCGATCAGGGTGTCCCCTGGGCACGGCCACGGCTCTGCCCG
>NW_005054549.1:0-575 GCF_000277835.1 Geospiza fortis | reverse complement strand
AGAGCCGGGCACAGGGGGCACATGCGGGACCTGTACCAGCTGTGGCACCCAGCGGGACAGCATCCCTGCATCCCACAGCATCCCACAGCATCCCAGAGCATCCCTGCATCCCAGAGCATCCCAGCATCCCACAGCACCTCACAGACAGCATCCCTGCATCTCACAGCATCCCAGAGCATCCCTGCATCCCACAGCATGCCAGGGCATCCCAGAGCATCCCTGCATCCCAGAGCATCCCTGCATCCCACAGTATCCCACAGCATCCCAGAGCATCCCAGAGCATCCCTGCATCCCTGCATCCCACAGCATCCCTGCACATCCCTGCATCCCTGCATCCCACAGCATCCCTGCATCCCACAGCATCCCACAGCATCCCAGAGTATGCCAGGGCATCCCACAGCATGCCAGACCATCCCTGCATCCTGCCATGGTTCCCCTGGCACAGCACCCCCTGGCACAGCATCCCTGTGCCCCCCCGTGCCCCCCATGGCCCTGCCATGGTGCCCCTCTGTGTCACCCTGGTGTCACCTGGGGTGTCCCCTCTCCCACCCAGCCCCCCCAGGCACAGCCAGCCC
>NW_005054548.1:762580-763111 GCF_000277835.1 Geospiza fortis | reverse complement strand
ACAGCCCCGTGGCTGTGCTGGTGGTGGCACAAACAGGGGCTGGTGACAGAAGGATCAGGGAAGGTGGCCAAGCAGGACAGGCGCCAGCAGCACCCACGCACCAGGAGGCTGCAGGGCTGGTGCTGCTGGGGGTGGGGAGCACTGGGCTGTGGGCTTGGCTTCCCTCCAGGCTCTGGGGGAGCCTTGAGACACCCCAGGAATTTTCCTCAGGGAAATTGCAGCTGCCTTGCAAAGCCTGGGGCACCCCCATTCCTCACAGCACCCCCAGCTCGGGCTCCCTGTGCCCTGCACCAGCTCTGAGCACCCCCACTCCGTGCAGCACCCTCAGCTTCTGCTGGCTCCTGCAGCCCTGTGCTTCTTCCCTTTTCTTGTGGGGCCGTTTCCTGCACCCTTCCCTTGCACTCTGCAGTGCCTGAGCTGCTGCAGGGTCCTGGGGAGTTCCTGAGCTGCTGCAGGGTCCTGGGCAGTGCCTGAGCTGCTGCAGGGTCCTGGGGAGTTCCTGAGCTGCTGCAGGGTCCTGGGCATCACCTG
>NW_005054548.1:761108-762570 GCF_000277835.1 Geospiza fortis | reverse complement strand
GCCTGCGCTGCAGCAGCGTCCTTTGCAGTGCCTGAGCTGCTGCAGGGTCCTGGGGAGTGCCTGAGCTGCTGCAGGGTCCTGGGGAGTGCCTGAGCTGCTGCAGGGTTCTGGAGAGTTCCTGAGCTGCTGCAGGGTCCTGGGCATCACCTGAGTCAGGGCTGAGCTGCTGCTGCTCCCAGCACGGGGAGCTCAGGGTGATGGGACGGGTCCTGTGGGACCTCGGGGCTCCCGGTGCCAGGCGGGTCTGGGCGTGCTGCAGTGTGAGCTGGCCCTGCCCGGGGCTCAGGGTGGGCACAGGTCCTGGCAGGGACCCCCAGGTGCAGCTGCTGTCCCCCAGTCTGGTGGCCAAAGCCGGGCTGCCTGCCCTGGGGCCAGAAATAGCGACAGGGACAACCACAGCGCAGCCGGGCAGGAAGCTGCTGGTCACCGAGAGCACCACCCCTCCCCTGTGCCGGTTCTGCTGTCCCCAAACAGACCTGTCCTTGGGCCACCAGCCCTGTCCCTGTGCCACCAGCTCTGTCCCTGGGCCATCAGGCCTGTCCCTGTGGCACCAGACCTGTCCCTGGGCCCCCAGCTCTGTCCCTGTGCCATCAGCCCTGTCCCTGTGCCACCAGCTCTGTCCCTGGGCCATCAGGCCTGTCCCTGTGGCACCAGACCTGTCCCTGGGCCCCCAGCTCTGTCCCTGTGCCATCAGCCCTGTCCCTGTGCCACCAGCTCTGTCCCTGGGCCATCAGGCCTGTCCCTGTGGCACCAGACCTGTCCCTGGGCCCCCAGCTCTGTCCCTGTGCCATCAGCCCTGTCCCTGTGCCACCAGCTCTGTCCCTGGGCCATCAGGCCTGTCCCTGTGGCACCAGACCTGTCCCTGGGCCCCCAGCTCTGTCCCTGTGCCATCAGCCCTGTCCCTGTGCCACCAGCTCTGTCCCTGGGCCATCAGGCCTGTCCCTGTGGCACCAGACCTGTCCCTGGGCCCCCAGCTCTGTCCCTGTGCCATCAGCCCTGTCCCTGTGCCACCAGCTCTGTCCCTGGGCCATCAGGCCTGTCCCTGTGGCACCAGACCTGTCCCTGGGCCCCCAGCTCTGTCCCTGTGCCACCATCCCCGGGCAGGGGCTCAGCTGGCACTTCCCTCCCCGCACTTCTTGTGCCAGGAGCAGGACCATGGGCACCCAGGGTGTGGGTGGCAGGCAGAGGGGACCCATAAGGGACCCCTGAGTGCCAAAAAGGGGCTGGGGGATTCTGTGTGGGGTCGGGGCCCTCGGGGGTCTCATCCCCGAGCTGTTTATGGGGCCGGGGCTCTGCCCCATCTCTCAGGGCTGAATGGGGCCTGTTTTGGGGGGCACCATGGGGGGCTGGCTGTGGGGTGCAGGTGCCTGGGGGCTGCTGAGGGGCTCCAGGCAGCCCAACTCCCTCCCAGCCCCTCTTCCCGCAGCCGTGTGGAACTTCCCGCGCACCCAGGAGCATCAAC
>NW_005054548.1:759019-760625 GCF_000277835.1 Geospiza fortis | reverse complement strand
GGGCTCCCTGCAGTGCTGGGGCGCTCCAGGGCTCCCTGCCCCCCCCCCAGGCTGGAGGAGAGCGCGGTGCCCTCCGACATGCCCATGGTGCAGGAGATCACCACCACGCTGCGCGAGTGGGCCGCCATCTGGAAGCAGCTCTATGTGGTGAGGGACGAGGCTCTGGGTGTTGGGGACATCTGGGGACAGGCTGGGCGAGCCCCGGTGACCCCGCGGTGGTGCTGCAGGCCGGGCAGACGGAGCGCTACGGGCAGGTGAAGAGGATGATGCAGGAGCTGATGGAGCAGCGCTCGCAGCTGCTCTCGGGGACGCTGCCCAAGGACCAGCTGCTGAGGCTCAGGAAGGAGGTCACCGGCAAGATGGACTATGGCAACAAGTGAGCCTGGGGACAGGGACCTCAGATCTGCCTCTGGGATGGGGACCTCAGATCTGCCTCTGGGATGGGGACCTCAGATCTGCCTCAGGGACAGGGACCTCCATTCTGCCTCTGGGACAGGCTGTGCGGTGCCCAGGTGTCCTCCCTGGTGTCCTGGCTGGCTGTCCATGTGTCCTCATTGTCCCAGCTGGCTGTCCCGTGCTGGCTGGGGACAGTAAGTGTGCCACCAGCTGCTCAAGCCACCTGGCCAAGGGCTGTGGCTGGGACAGGAATGTTCCTGGTGCTGCCAGCTCCTGTCCCTTTTCCCAGTGGGATCTGCACTGTCCCCTCAAACCCTGTGCAAGGACAAGTGAGTCGGGGTGGGACACACAGGCCCAGGTGCCCCCAGTCCTGCCTCACCCCACCCTGGCCCCTGCAGAATCCTCGCCCTGGACCTGGTGGTGCGGGATGAGGACGAGAACATCCTGGACCCCGACAGGACCAGCGTCATCAGCCTCTTCCAGGCTCACAGGAGGGCAGCACAGACCCTCAGCCAGCGCCTCCAGGAGGAGACGGTGAGGCTGCTGCCAGCCCTGCGCCCCGAGCCCGATGTCCCCTGCGCCAGGGGAGGTGACAAGGCTGAGCCACCTTGTGCCCCCCACCTCGTGCCCCCCAGAGCTCGCAGCAGAGAGCGCCAGGCCACGGCACCCACGGGGCTGCTTCGCCCTCCCACAACCTCTACCTGTGCGTCCGGAACTTCGTCTGCCACATCGGGGAGGAGGCGCAGCTCTTCATGGCGCTCTACGACCCCGGCGAGCAGCGCATCATCAGGTGGGGGCTCAGGACAGACCCCTGTCCCTGTCCCTGCTGTGCTGGGTGTTTGTCCTGCTGCCCCCTGAGGCGTCCCCTCCCCAGGCTGCCCGTCCTGCCCAGCCCTGAGGACCCAGCGGGTGTCACAGGGGGAAGGGACACATCCCTTTCTTGTCATGCCACCATATCCCATCCCTGTCCTGCCCCAGGCACTGCTGAGGTGACCAGGGCACAGCCAGGCTGGGCCAGTGCCTGTGCCGCGATTGGGGACCCTGGTGGGCTGAGGGGTGGCAGCTGGCGGCGGCTCTGCCACCCCCGTGCCCACCTCAACCATCACCCCCCCCGCAGCGAGAACTACGTGATCCGCTGGGCCAGCACGGGCGTCCCGCAGGACATCGAGCTGCTCAACAACCTCAGGGCGGTGTTTACGGTGAGCGCAGA
>NW_005054548.1:749694-758797 GCF_000277835.1 Geospiza fortis | reverse complement strand
CCCGCGGGGACGCCGCGGAGCCATCGATATGCAAATGAGGCGGGAAAATCAATGTTAATTAATGAGCAGCATCAGCACTTCGGCTCCGCTGCCGTCCCCCGGTTCTCGCCCATCTCTGCGCTCTGCTCTGCTCGCTGCTGATGTGTCCCCACGCGTTGTGGCGTGTCCCCATCCTTTGTCCTTAGCGCCGCTGGGAGGTTTTGGCGCAGGGGCAGCCCCCGAGGGACCCGGTCCCCTCCCCGGTGTCTCCGGAGCTGGGGCACAGGGCCCCCCCGACATCCTCACACCATGCCAGGCTGCCCACCTTGTGCCAAACCGCCTGGTCTGGGGTGACCCATTGGGACCGTCGGTGCTGACATTGTCCCCACCGCGGGGATTTGGGACTCCTGGGGTGCACAGGAGCCCCCAGGGCAGCGGGGCTGTGTCCCCACTGTCCCCATAGTGCAGGGCAGCGGGGGCGCTCTGTGCCCACCGCCTCCCCCTGCGCAGCCCTGGGCACCCCGAGGTCACCTGGCGCTGGCACTGGCACGTCCCCTGCGGTGCTGCCAGGGGGACACGGCCCCTGCTGTGTGTCCCCCAGGACCTGGGCAGCGCGGACCTGAAGCGGGAGCGGCTGTTCCTGGTGTGCCAGATCATCCGCGTGGGGCGCATGGACCTGCGCGACAGCCACAGCCGCAAGCTCAGCACGGGGCTGCGCCGGCCCTTCGGCATCTCAGGTGGGGCTGGGGACCCCCAGGGACCCCCGTGCCACCACCCTGGCACTCCCCCAGAGCCACCGCACCGGGCTCTGCGATGTCCCTGGGCTGCTCCCGCTGTCCTTTCCCTGCTGGCAGATCCCAATCCCATGGTTGTCCCCACACTGTCCCCCCACCCCGGGGCTGTCCCTGCCCAAGGGACACAACACTGGCACTGTCCTGGCACAGGGGACCCCCTGAGCAGCCCTGGGGAGCTCCCCTGCCTTCACCTCCCGCCATGACCCCGTTCTGGGCTGGGAGTGCCACCCCTGGCACGGCGCCACCTGTGTGTCACCGCAGTGATGGACATCACCGACATCACCAAGGGGACGTGTGACAGCGACGAGGACAAGCAGCACTTCATCCCCGTCCACCTGTGAGCCCCGAGGGGAGGCTGGGGAGGGCAGGGAGCAGCACCCCAGGGCCTGGCTGGCATGGGGACACCACCTGGTGGCATGGGGACACCACCTGGTGGCATGGGGACACCAGCCCCCAGGGGGCAAGAGGTGCAAGGATCAAGGAGAAAAGGTTTTTCCCCCAAATGTGCCTTTCCCAGGGTGGCTGCTGACGGGGATTTCCTTCACACCATGATCCGGAAGGCGGTGGAAGGGAAGGACATCAACCACAAGGGACAAGGTAGGGACCCTGTGTCCTCTGGGCCATCTGCTTGTCACATGAGGGGTCGAGGACTTGTGTGTCACCCTGTGGTCTCTGCAGGGCTCTGGGTGTCCCTGAAGGTGCTCTGGGGAGACCTGAGCCAGGTGAGGAAGGACCACCCCCACCTGGTGGACCGCAGCACGGCAGTGGCTCGCAAGCTGGGCTACCCGGAGGTCATAATGCCAGGCAAGCGCGCTGGGGACAATCCTGAGGGGTCTCTGGGCGTGGCAGCGTGGTGGCAGGGCCTGGCTGACGGGGCTGTCCCCACAGGTGATGTCAGGAACGACATCTACCTGACCCTGGTGCAGGGGGAGTTCGACAAGGGCAGCAAGAAGACGCAGAAGAACGTGGAGGTGACGGTGTGTGTGTGTGACGAGGCAGGAAACGTGGTGCAGGTATGGCAGGTGTCTCCTGTGTCACCACGGGTATTGCAGATGTCCCCTGTGTCACATTGAGTATGGCAGGTGTCCCCTGTGTCACCTCGGGTATGGCAGGTGTCCCCTGTGTCACATTGAGTATGGCAGGTGTCCCCTGTGTCACATTGAGTATGGCAGGTGTCCCCTGTGTCACCTCGGGTGTGGCGGGTGTGCGGGTGCCCCCTGTGTCACCTCACCTCGGGTAGAGCCAGCAGCTCCTCCAGGCTGGAGGAGCCTCTTGGGCCACTGGAGCTGCCCAAACCAGAGATCTGGGAATGGAATAAAGAAAGGGGAAAGAGAGAAAATTGTCCTGCCTTGGGGACAGCCAGCCCCCCTGGCCATCCCCAGTGTCCCCAGGACAGGAAAGAGCTGGGGCCGGGCAGGGGGGGTCAGACCCAAGTGTCACCTCCCCAGGGTGGCTCTTGTCACCATCCAGGTGTTCCGTCACCAGTTCTCACCTGGCTCCTGAGGGATGGGCTGGAATTCTCCATCCCCATCCCCAGGGCCACCGCCCGATGTGCCCTGGGAGAGCCGTGTGTCCCCTCGGAGGTGGCACCAGGCGGTTTAGGAGGGTGTGGGCAGGGAGGTTGGGGCGTGGCCAGGGCTGGCAGGGACGGGAATTGTCCCCTCCCTGTGAGGTCATTCGGGCTGATCCCGAGGTGTCTCCTCCGGCAGAACGTGATCCACGCGGGAGCGGGGGACAGCCCCAGCAGCCACTACCGCTCTGTTGTCTACTACCGGCAGCGGCACCAGCGCTGGATGGAGACCCTCAAGGTCTGGGGACAGCGGGGCTGGGGGGGGGACAGCCCTGCAGCCCCTCCAGGATGTGGCACTCGCTCCTCCTGCTGCTCTAGGGGGTCCCTTTTAGGGCAGGTGTTCTGTGGGACAGTCCTTGGTCCCATCTCAGGGATGACAGAGGTGCCGCCAGGGTCACAGCGTGACCCCTGGATGGACACCCAGTGTCCTCTGCAGCCCTGTCCCCATCCCAGTGGCCCCAGTTCAGCCTCACTGGTTTACTGGGAAGGACGTGGGGTTGGTTTGCAGCAGTGGATGGTCTGGCACAGCCCCTGCCTGGGCACAGAGGGACATCGGCCAGGTGGGGCACAGAGGGACATTGGCCAGAGGGATATTGGCCAGGTGTGGGCACACAGGGACATCATTGCCCACCTGGGGGCACAGCCCCTGCCCTCACCTTGGCCCCCCTTCCCCCCCAGATCGCTGTCCCCATCGAGGACGTCCACAGGACCCACCTGAGGTTCACCTTCCGCCACCGCTCCTCCAGCGACTGTGAGTGTCCCCTGCTGCCAGCACTGCCTGTCCCTGCTTGGGGACATGTCTCTGGTCCCCTCCAGCTCCCCCTCACGCTGTGTCCCCCCAGCCAAGGACCGCAGTGAGAGGATTTTCTCCATGGCCTTTGTGAGGTTGATGCGCCCCGATGGCACCACGCTGCGGGATGGGGAGCACGACCTGGTGCTCTACAAGGTATGGGGGGACCCCGGAACCCCCTGAATTAGGGAGCAGGACACTTTTGGGGCCAGGGTCCCAGTCTCTGCCTCAGCCACGGCACTGGTGGCACGTACCCAAAGGCCCCGAGGGTTTGTGGTGTCCCCGAGGGTTTGTGGTGCCTCCCCGCTGTCCTCGCTGTCCTTGGTGGCTCCAGGGGGGGGCTCCCTGCACACACATCTCCAATCCCTGCTGCTGCTCCTCTGGAATGCCAAGTTTGCTCTGGGAGAAGGTGATTTAAGCCTTTGTGACGGGCAGGGAACGTCCCTGTGGTGTGGCTGCGCTTCACCTGATTTCACCAGCCCTGGCACTGCTCGGGTTTGCTCTGAGAGAGTGGGGGGGGAGGCAAAATCGCTGCTCATTTGGGAAAAACGCTGTCAGCATTAATCTGAAGGGCCCCTGAAGGTGCTGCCTCCTTACCTGGTGTCCCCTCCCCACACTGGGACCGCTGGGACAAGAGGAGCAGGAGGCACGAGCTGGTCCCCACTGCCAGGGCAAGCTCTGGGCTCTTCCCTGTGTGTTGACAACTTCTGGGGTCCTTCTGGGGTCCCTTTTGGGGTCCCTTCTGGGGTCCCTTTTGGGGTCCTTTCTTGGGTCCTTTCTGGGGTCATGGAGCTCCAGTGTCCCTGAGCTGCTGCATGGGGGTGTTCTCTGATTTTGGCAACGTGACCACAGTTTCTCCAGGCAGAGCCACATCCCTCTCTGAGCTCTGCCTTTTTTTGGGATGGCTCCCGCCTGCTGTGGCAGCCCAGGACAGGGACAGACCACGCTGTTCCTCCCTGAGGCTCCTGCACATTTGAAATCATTATGTCCCTCCTCCTTGCTTTATTTTTGGGTGAAAGACCCAAATTCTTGAACTGCCGCCATGGCCCTCGGCGCTGGCTCTTCTCCCTGGCTCTTTGGGGACTGTCCCCTCCACAGCAGCAGCATTGGGCACCTTTGGGATGTGGCAGTGAGATCAAACCTCCCACACCTCCCTGCCAGGAGAACAAGCCCTGCACAGCCCCTGTTCCCCTCAGAGAGCTGTCCCTGCCCTGCTGAGCCCCCACATCCTGAGCTGCTCCATCCTCTCCCTGCCTGGCTCTGGCTCTTCCCGGCAGGCTGCACTCTGGGAGGCAGAAAATATTTCATCTTTTTGTCTCTGCTTGCCAGAGGAATGTGAGTGAAGGGCTTTTAGCTGCTCAGAGCTCTTGATCTCCAGCTGCTCTGGGCTCCAGACAGTTTTCCCTGCATGGGCTCCAGACAGTTTTCCCTGCACAAGTTCCAGATGTGTCCTGGAGGGGAAAAGCCACCAGCAAACAGCTCTGTCACCTCCCTGCCACCTTCAGCTGGAGGGGTGTCTGTGAGCTGTGGCCCAGCTGACTCTGGCCATCCCCCAGGTCCCAGGCTGGCCAAGAGCAGGGAAGGTCACTCAGAGTCACCCCAGTGAATCCTTCTGTGTGGAACATTGACCCTCATTCATGGAGGAAGTTTCCTAAACTCCAGAATAGACTGGAATCCACAAAAGTGTGAAATAGATTATAGAGAGCAGTGTAGGTGTGTCACTCAGGTGAGAAATTGAGGTTTTGGGATTTTTAGTGTGTTGTGGATGGCAGCAAGATGGAGGGCACAGGGTGTCATCCTGGGTTTCTTCTTCATGCTTCTTCTTCCTTCTTCTTCATGGGTTTGGGTGGCATTTTGTAATTGGGCAGAAAAGTCCCCATTGCAGCTCTGTGGGATCAGTTATTGGGTTAAAAGGGAAAATAATCTAGGTGTCAGCTCTTAATTGGATAGTTTAGTCCTAAAAGACCTCATGACAAGAAATTATTGGCCATTTGTGCCTTGCTGCAGAACTCACAGTATTGAGACTATTTTACTGATAAAAAATAATAAACACGTGAGTCCCAACACAAATTACTGTCTCAAGTGTGTTGGGAAGGATGAAAGTTTGACAAGAAAGTCTCACAGATGCTTGGCAGAAAGATTTTTAAATGTAGAATCTGATGAAGGAATAGAGATGGAAGCAAGTTTTGATAGAGAAGAAAAGAATTGCTGAGCCAGCCTTACTGGATGACCAAGAGGCAAAGGGTCTGTTAGTTAGAAGGGATTTTTATGACTTAGAGCAAAGGATAAACCCACCCCAAACAAGAAGATGTTTTTACCAAGCAGAAAGATAGCCCAGGCAAACAAGTTAGCAAATGTTGCAAGTAGAAAAAAGGTCTCAGAATTTTCCACTGCAAGAAAACTGAAAAACAATTTCTAGCTTAAACTGTAATGTACTGACTTTTAGTGATTGGAGAACAGTAACATGAATATGGTAATTACAGTAGTTATGATAGGCTAGAGATAAAAGTTAAGGGATAGATTGGTTCTGCTGTATTGAGATGCTCAGCAAAGAAAAGGATAGAATGCATTGTGACCAAAAGAAAAGAATATAATATATTGTGACCTAAAGAGAAGTATAGAATGCATTGTAACCAAAACAAAAGTATCTAATGCATTTATAACCTAAACTCAGGGTCTCCAGGCCTGCCTGCAGCTGGAGCTGACAGCTGTAGGCACAGCTCTATCACCCATGACCCTGAATGTAATAAACTGAATTTTAGAGAGCCCCTGGAGTCCCACATCCCTCATTTCGGCTCTTACACAAGTGCCTTCAATCCAGACCCAGAAAACCCCACAACTGGGACCCCCACACGCTGGGGGTGGCTCCAGCTGTCCCTGTGCTGTGCCCTGCAGGGTGACAGCAAGAAGCTGGAGGATGCCAGCGCGTACCTGTCGCTGCCCTCGGAGCGGAACGTGCCGGAGCCCAAGCTCCTCTCGGGCTCCTTCCGTGTGAGCAGAGCCGCGGCGGCTCTGGCCGTGTCCAGCTGGGAAAGCTTCCAAATCTCCACGCTGGTCTGCTCCACCAAGCTGACCCAGAATGGTGAGTGCTGGGTCCCCACAAAGCAGGGGGAGCTGGGGCTGTGTCCCCTCCCCGGTGCTGTTCCCATCTGCTGGACCATAATTCTGATATTTGGGTCTCCGGTGTCCATCACGCTGGGACAGAGAGCTGGGGACAGTGAGGGCTCAGTTTGGCCATGCTCAGGATGTGGGAGTGCTCAGTTTGCCCATGCTCAGGCTGTTTTTGGGGGGATCAGCTCCATCTGGGTGTTTTGGGGGGCTGCCATCCACTGGAGAGGAGCAACAACGAGTGGAATTCCCACTTGGATGTGGCTGCTGGAGGCTCCATGACCTTCCCTCCAAACGGAGGTGGGAATTGGAGCTCTGTGCCTTCACCCCCACGCCTGGGTTAGCTCAGGGGGGTTTCCAGCTTCCCTGGGCTGCTCTGGTGCCCCCTCAGCCAGGGGAAGGGCCCAGCGGATGGGCTGGGCTCTCCTCCCACCTGCTGCAAGGCTGGAGGGTGGGAATGGCTCATCCTGCTCTGGCAGAGTGCAGATGGCTCAGGGGACATGGCCTGGTGGCCTGGGGATGTGACACACGGTGACAGCACGTGGCTGCAAGGTCCAGGGCACTGTGGAGGGCTCAGGGATGAGGCTGCTGCGTTCATTCCCTTCCTGCAGCACAATTTTGTGCCCCACAGCCACGACCTATTTAAGGTTTGTGCTTTATGGGCTTGGCTTCAGGGGGTCTCAGCACTGAGCAGAGGTTGTGGGAGGGGGTCCTGGCTGCTCCTGATGGGGGAGCAGGGAGTTGGTGACATTGGGGTGTGACAGGGAGTGCTCAGTGCCCCGTTCCCCCTGCCCAGTGAACCTGCTGGGGCTGCTGAAGTGGCGCTCCAAGCCCAGCCTGCTCTGTGGGAACCTCCAGAAGCTGATGAACGTGGATGGAGGGGAGGTCATCAAGGTACAGCCGGCATTTCCTCCCTCCCTGGTTCCTGCCCCCCTCTCCCCATGCCCAGAACTGGGTTTTGGGCAATGCTGGGGTCATCCCTCGACCCCTGCTGTCCCCCCAGTTCCTGCAGGACACTCTGGATGCCCTGTTCTCCATCATGATGGAGCACTCAGACACCGATGTCTATGACACCCTCGTGTTTGACGCCCTGGTGAGCACAACCTGTGTGGCTCTGAGCCCTGCCCAGTGCAGGGTGGGCACTGGTTGGACTGGGGCAATGGGGTTTGAGGGACCCAGCACAGGGCAGGGCCGTTTTGGGGGACACTGTCCCTTTGGGGGACAATCCCAGCAGCATTTAAAGATGTTTCACCACAAGAGTGATCCCAGTGATGGCTCAGGGTGGGCTCAGGGTGGCAGAGGTGTCCCCCTGCCCACGCCAAGCCGTGCCCCTGCCTGCTGCCCTCAGGTTTTCATTGTCAGGCTGGTGGCTGACAGAAAGTTCCAGCATTTCAACACGGTCCTGGAGGCCTACATCCGACAGCACTTCAGCGCCACGCTGGCCTACAAGTCAGGGGCTGGGGCTGGGTCTGGGGGACAGGGGGGACAGGCTGGGATGGCTGGAGTGGGGTGGGGGACAGGGATGGGACAGCTGGAGTGAGGTGGGACAGCTGGAATGGGGCTGGGACAGGGATGGGACAGCTGGAATTGGGTGGGACATCAAGGATGGGGCTGGGACAGGGCTGGGACAGCTGGAGGGGTGGGGGACAAGGCTGGGACAGCCAGGATGGGGCTGGGACAGGGAGGAACAGGGTTGGGACAGCTGGAACAGTGAGAGACAGCTGGAGTGGGACAGGGCTGGTGGGACACGGCTGGGACAGCTGGGATGGTCCTGGAACAGCTGGAATGGGGCTGTGACAGTGGGGACAGGGAGGGACAGGGTGGGACACCCCAGGACACCCCTCCCCGCAGGAAGCTGCTGTCGGTGCTCACTCAGTACGTGGAGCAGGCGGGCCGGGGCGAGCCCTGCGAGTCCCTCCCGCGCACGTTCAAAGCCCTGGAGTACATCTTCAAATTCATCGTGCGCTCCCGCCGCCTCTTCGCACAGTGAGTGCTGCTGGGCTGGGCCTCCCAGTGCTCCCAGTGCTTTCCAGTGTCTCCCAGTGCCTCCCAGTGCTCCCGGTGTCTCCCAGTGCCTCCCAGTGCCGACCCTGCCCCACAGTGACCTCAGCCACTCCTGACAGGGGCTTTCCAATGAGCTCTTCAAATCCTCCCACCATGGAAATGGCAAAGTGCCCTGGGCAGTCTGTGCCCTTGCATGGCTGCTGCTGGGCTGGGAAGGTTTCCTGGAGCCTGGTGGGAGGTGGGGGTGGAGCTGGAGGGTCTCTGAGGTGCCCTCCAAGCCCAAATCTGGTGTGATGAGCAGAGGAACAGGCTGGGTGCCTCCTCAGCTCAAAGGTCGAGGTGCCCTCAGGCCCTTCCAGAGTCCCCCCAGGGCTGGTGTCACTTGTTCCCCGTGGGCACAGGGTTCACATCCACTCTGGGTGATGCACAAACACCCTCCTGGCGTGGGAGAGGAGGAAATCAGGAAATCTGGCATCTCCAGACCTTCCTCTTTCGTTCCGCGTAGGCAGCACCGAAAGCTGAAGTGTCCTGAGGGAGCAGGGTGGGCACTGCTGGCACTGCAAGCTGTGGGATCACCCCATTCCCAGGCACCCTGGTCCAGCAGGAAGCTGTGTTTGGGGGGAAATGAGGGCTTTGCCTCCTGTACCCCAAGCCCAGGATGTGCTGGGGTTCCTGTATATTGTACTCGTTGGGAATGCCCTGATGAAGGCAGGAATGACGAATCTGACTCCATGTTCTCAGAAGGCTCATTTATTACTAATACATAATTTATATATTTATACAATTTTAATAATTTATAGATATAATTTCTACATAAATTACTTATATTATATTATATTATATTATATTATATTATAT
>NW_005054548.1:740440-749317 GCF_000277835.1 Geospiza fortis | reverse complement strand
TATTATATTATATTATATTATATTATCATGATACTCTAGTAAAGAATACAGAAAGAATGCTTACAGAAGGCTAAAAAGATAATAATGAAAACTCCTGACTCTTTCCAGAGTCCTGACACAGCTTGGCCCTGATTGGCCAAATAATTAAAACAACTCACAGCAGAATCCAATGAAACAATCACCTGTGGGTAAACAATCTCCAAACACATTCCACATGAGCACAACACAGGAGAAGCAAATGAGATAAGAATTGTTTTCCTTTTTTCTGAGGTTTCTCAGCTTCCCAGGAGGAAAACCCTGGGCGAAGGGATTTTTTCAGAGAATGTGAATGCCACACCTGTGTCCCCTTCAGTGGCACTGGGGAGCTGTGCTGCTGTCCCTGTGTCCCCAGGGACTATCACACTCATTTTGCCCCACTCTGGATTAACTGTGGCGTTTGAGCCCTGTGTGTCCTCACCACTTCCATCGCTCCCAGAGTCCCATCCATGGCTCCAGGTGCTGCAGAACATCACACCCAGCACCTGCCTCTCCCTCCTGTGTGAGGACACCGAGCACATTCCCAGCTCAGAGCGCTTCTGGCAGCAGAAATTAATTACCCAGCTTGTTTGCAAACAGCCCCCTGAATGAGTTTGCCTGGAGCAGAGGCATCCCTGAGGACATTTAGTGATTTTATAGAGCTTCCCTTTATCTCAACATGCACTAACGTGGGCTCCTCACATCCTCTAAGTGCTCTGAGCATGCTGCAATTTGTACAGGCTGTAATCGACAGGAATTGGGTTGTAATTAGAGTCAGTTGCTGAGGATTGCTGCCTCTGGGATTGCCTGTGCTGCTGCTGGAGCTGCACAAGCAGAGCCTGCAGCCCCTCTGAGGAGCCCAGGTAGCTGCAAGGATGATTGAGCCCTGTCCTCCACCTTGGGACACCTCCCTGTGTCCCCTCAGTGCCCCAATGGCACCGTGGTGACGTCTGTCCCTCGCTGCTTCCTCCTCACTGCTTCCTCTGCCTGCTTCTCCTTTTCAGCCATCACTGAGAGTGGCAAAACTTTCCCTGCCTGTGCTCATTGCCCTCAGATTTTGAGGTCAAATTTTGGAGCAACCCATGGCAGGCGGTGGGGCTGGATGGGCTCTAAGGCCCTCCCAGCCCAAACCAGTCCATAATTCCAGGATTTCCTTACATAGCTGGTGCCTGGATTTTTCCTGCCACTGCTTGGTGTCGGTTGTGGTGGTGTTCACAGGGGTCCAAAGATGAGAGAAAAGATGAGAATTTGAGTCCATGTTTCAGAAGGCTGATTTATTATTTTATTATATATATTATATTAAAAGAAAATGATATCTTAAAACTATACTAAAAGAATAGAAGAAAGGATTTCATCAGAAGGCTTGAAAGGAAAGGAATGATAATAAAATCTTGTGACTGACCAGAGAGTCCGAGACAGCTGGACTGTGATTGGCCATTAATTAAAAACAACCACATGAGACCAATCAAAGATGCACCTGTTGCATTCCACAGCAGCAGGTAATTATTTAATTTACATTTAATTTCTGAGGCCTCTCAGCTTCTCAGGAGATAAAATCCTAGCAAAAGGATTTTTCATAAAATATGTCTGTGATAGTCAGTGGTGGGGGAATTACCCCAAGCAGTGCCCATCCCTGTGATCACACCTGAACTTTGCAGTTTTTTCTGCAGCTCTGCACATCCCATGGCTAAAATTCCCTTGTTCAGTTTGCTCTGGTCCAGCTGGTGAGGGGGGATGGAGGGCTCAGGATGTTCCTGCTCAACTAGGATGAGGTTGAACTGCTTTGAGAGGGTTTTGGGCTGTGGAATCATGGAAAAGAGGCTTTTTTAAAAAAGAAAAAATGAGGTTTTGTGAGTGGGTCTGTGGATATGGTGGGGCAGTGGCTGTGGCAGTGCCAGGGCTCACCCCTAGGTCCACCCATAGATCCAAATATTGATGGATGAGTATAAAGAATTGGGATGGTGTCTTGGTTTGAAAAGCCAGATGTGTGCTAAGGAAGGCAGGAGCCTCCCCTAAAAATGGGAAATGTAAAACCCCTCCCTCTGGATTGTTATAAATTTGAAATTAAGGGGGGCTCTCAGGCAAAGATATGGGACCAGGAATAACAGTTCTTTACTAGGGAAGAAAACAAAAATATAAAATAAACTATGCAGTAAAACAAAACAGCACTGCCAGAGCGAGAAGAGGAGCTGCCCCCCTGTGTGTCAGGGGGTGGCACAGCCCCATCCCATGGGGGCTCAGCCCTCCTGCAGTGCCAGCTGTGCTGCTGCTGGAGCAGGGATCCTGCACAAGGATGGACTTTTCCTCTGCAGCTCCAGGGCTGCTGGAGATGGGCCTGAGCATTCCCTCCCCAGGTTTGCTGCGTGTGCTTTGCAGTCAGAAGCACTTTTCCATTTGGGATTCCTGGCTGGGGAGGCTGGGACGGTGATAGTTCTGTTGGGATGTGCTGATGCAGCTTTAGGGACACAGATATTGGGGACAAGAAGTGGGACTCTGCTGCCATGGTTGTCATGGACCCCTCAGTGTGTTGGAGTGGGACAGAAGTTCGTGGGTATGGGTTGGATTCAAAGATCTTGAAGGTTTCTTCCAACCTCGTGATTCTGTGATCAGCTCCTCTGGTGTTGACAAGGAGGTGGCCCCAAGGTGTCCCAGGAGAGATTTTGGCTGGACTTCGGGGAAAAATCCTTAATGGAAAGGGTGGTCAGGCTGCACAGGGAGGTTTGGAGTCCCCATCCCTCTAAGTGACCAAGGACCACCTTGGATGGATGTGGCACTCAGTGCCCTGGGCTGGTGACAAGGTGGGGATTGGGCGCAGCTGGACTCTGTGGTCCTGGAGCTTTTCTCCAACCTCACTGATCCTGGAATTCCATTCCTATACATATGATATATAAAAATTATAAAAAAAACCCTAAATATATGAATTATATATAAGTAATAATGAGCCTTCTGAGAACATGGAGTCAGATTGATCATTCCTGCCTTGGTGGGGCATTCCCAGCAAGCACAGCAGTGTGGCATGGTGGCAGTGTGGTGGCATCCCAGTGGCTCTGGTCCTTGCAGAGGCATGGTGGCAGTGTGGTGACAGCACAGGGACTCTGGCCCTTGCAGGCTCTACGAGGGGAAGGAGGTGGCCGAGTTCCAGCACTCCCTGCAGCGCTTCTTCCTCGCCCTCAACCAGCTGATGCAGTCCCCGCTGGAGGGTCCCACGCTGCTCTGCCAGGTATGGGGGCATGGGGGGCCCTGGAGGGCTCAGCTGGGCACCAGGGAGGGTGCCCAGGCCAGGCATGGGCTGTCCCCATGCTGGGGTGACACTGTGTCATTGGGTCTGTGTTCGATTTTGGGGTGACACTGTGTCACTGTCTTTGTGTTTGTTTTGGGGTGACACTGTGTCATTGTGTCTGTGTTCATTTTTGGGGTGACACTGTGTCAGTGTTTGTTTTTGGGGTGACACTGTGCCGCTGTGTCTGTGTTTGTTTTTGGGGTGACACTGTGTCACTGTGTTTGTGTTTGTTTTTGGGGTGACAATGTGTCACTGTGTCCATGTTTGTTTTTGGGGTGACTGTCACTGTGTCAGTGTTTGTTTTTGGGGTGACACCGTGTCACTGTGTCTGTTTGTTTTTGAGGTGACACCGTGTCACTGTGTCAGTGTTTGTTCTTGGGTTGACACTGTGTCAGTGTGTCTGTGTTTGTTTTTGGGATGACACAGTGTCACTGTGTCTGTGTTTTGGGGTGACACTGTCTCTGTGTCTGTGTTTGTTTTTGGGGTGACACTGTGTCTGTGTTTGTTTTTGGGGTGACACTGTCTCTGTGTCTGTGTTTGTTTTTGGGGTGACACTGTGTCTCTGTGTTTGTTTTTGGGGTGACACTGTTGCTGTGTCAGTGTTTGTTTTTGGGGTGACACTGTGTCTGTGTTTGGTTTGGGGTGACACTGTGTCAGTGTGTCTGTGTTTTTGGGGTGACACTCTGTCGCTGTGTCTCTGTTTTTGGGGTGACACTGTCACCATCTCTGCGTCTGTGTTCATTTTGGGGTGACAACTCGGTCACTGTGTCTGTGTTCGTTTTTGGGGTGACACTGTGTTGCTGTCTGTGTTCATTTTTGGGGTGACACTGTGTCACTGTGTCCATGTTTGTTTTTGGGGTGACTGTCACTGTGTCAGTGTTTGTTTTTGGGATGACACTGTGTCACTATGTCTGTGTTTGTTTTGGGGTGACACTGTCCCTCCTGTGTGCAGCCCTCAGGAGGAGCTGCCACCCCGTGTGCTGCCCTGCTGTCCCCAGGTCCCCTGGTACACCCTGAGCCCCCCAGCCCCTTACTGCCCTGGGGCTGTGGCCTGGATCTGGGCCAGCAGCTCGGTGGCACTGGGCACTGTCCTGGCCACTGTGCTGAATTCTGCAGGGGAACATCTGGGAAGGGCTCCTGGGGATTGTCCCCAGCCTGGATCTGGCCTGGATTCCCTGCATTTGGGGCCAGGCTGGCACAGGGCTGGGGCTGGGATGGGGCTGCACTCTGCCTGGAGGGAGGGAGGCTCCAGAGGGTGCTCTGGGATCCTGTCTGAAGGCAGCTCTGTGGTGTCTCTGCAGGGAGCGGCTCTGAAGTACCTGCCCTCCATCCTCGAGGACGTGTTTGGGATCTTTGACTCCTCCACTCTGGGGTAGGGTCCCTGTGTCCCCACCAACCCCAGCCCCTGTGCTGCTCAGCACCTGCCACAGCCACCTCTGTCCCCACATCCAGCACAGAGCAGGGGGGTCTGGAATCACCTGGAATCTGGATTCCTGATCCCCTTCCCAGTGCAAAAATGGGAGAGTTCTGCTCAGTTTTAGCCTGGGAACTCAGCCCCAGCTGGCTTCATTTTGGGAATTCAGGCAGGGTTTGCTTTCTGGGTACCTGTGGTGGGCACAGCTGCCCTGTGGGACCTTCCTGCCCCCATTTTGGGGGTCCCCCCACCCAGCAGCCCCATCCTGAGCAGAACTTGGAGCTCCTGCTTTAACTCCTCTCCTGCTGGCAGGGCCATGCTGAGGGACTTTGTGGGAAACCTGCAGCCCCAGCGCCTGCTGAAGCAGAAGCTGCAGTCCCTGACTGACATTGCCAGCAGCAAAGCCTTCCAGTGCCACGGTGAGAGGGGTCCTGGGGGCACTGCCCTTGCTGAGCTCACCCAGAGGCCATGCACAGGGTGGGGAGGAGTCCCTGAGGAGGGATTCCTCCTCTGCCTCATCCCAGGGTGGCTCCACAGTTGGGGACAATTCCCTCATACCTGAGGTGGCTCCATAGCTGGGGACAATTCCCTCATACCCGGGGTGGCTCCACAGCTGGGGACAATTCCCTCATGCCTGTGTCCCCTTGTGCCCCCCAGAGTGCAGGGAGCTGGTGCTGCAGGCAGCCCTGCCCATCCTGCAGGAGCTGATCCAGGCAGGGGAGGAGGAGGACGCCTGCATCGAGCTGCTCAGCAGCATCCTGGAAGTGCTGTACCAGGCCCAGAAGGTAAAGCAGGAATCAACTGGGCAGTGACCTGAGCAAACCCCTCTGAGTGATGTTAATCACAAATTCCTGGCCAGGATATTGTTGGAGTTCACTGACTGTGGGTGTCACCATCCCAGCAGGAACATGCCCAGGGTGGGACACGAACCTTGTGCTTTCCACCTCAGTGAGTTTCTGCTGGGTTGCCCAACATCCACATGAGTGGGGAAGGGGCTTCCAAACTCAGGGATGACACTGACCTGAGGGTGGTGGGGACATCAGCAGCTCTGCAGAGCTGGGAGGAAGGTGGAGAGAGGGAGGAAGAAAGTGAGGGAAGGGAGGAAGGTGAGGGCACATTGATAATGAATCGTGAAAGATCTGGAGAAATATTTTGTGGTATTGGCCAACCAGACCAAGCAGGATGAGAATGGCTTTCCTGGATTTGAATAAATCAAACAAATGGTATCCAAGCCTGATGCATTGACCAAGGTCACCCAGACATTGGTTTTTGATTGACTCACAGGCAGGATCACATAAGGCAAACAACAAAGTAATAAGGCACAAGTATGATACCTGATTTAGTTTGATATTTTTCTTTGGTTTCCTTTCTGATTCAAGGCACTTTTACTTTTTGTCTTTTCCCAATTTTATTTTGGGACAGGCCAAATGTAACTAAAATTTCAATGGCCTTATACCTGGTGTGAAATTCTGCTGGTCAGCGATTGCCAGTCACCCCCTGGGCAGTATCACACTCCAAAATGAAGAGTGATGGCCCCAAACATGAGGCAGGGACATGGTGGGCACCCACCCACCCAAATGTGGCCTGTCTGGGGTGGGCTGGGGCCGTTCCTGGGGGTCTCAGCCCTGTTTTGATGATTGCAGAGCGCAGAGAAGCTGCGAGCGCGGCACAAGGACCGTGGGGACGTGGAGCTGGTGAGTGTCCCTGCAAGAACACAGGGAATGGTTTGGGAATGCACATGGCTCTGTGCTCTGGCTTTTCAGGAGCCTTCCTCTGTTTCTGCCCTTCCTGGATGCTCTGGGGTCCCTTTTGGGGGCCCTTGGGGGATTCAGGTGTCCCACCTGCAGTGCAGTGACTGTGGGAGCTGAGTTGGACACTGTGTCCTGGGAGGGTGAGGTGGTTCTTTAATCCCCACAGCACCAGGAAGCCCAGGAACGGGATGGAAAGCTCAGAAATTGTGGTGAAATATCTCGTTAACTTTGAAACCTGAAATAGCCTTTACGGAGAGCATGGTGGGATGCTCTGGGGAAGGATTCTGCTTTTGCTTCAACCTCATGAGAGTTGATCCCACTTTACCTGCCCAGTGCCATCCCCATCATCCTCAGCCATCCTCGGCTGTCCCCATTGTCCCCAGCCAGGTGGCCACAGTGCCAGGGAGTGTGTACAGAGCTGTACACCTCTCTGTGCAGGGCTGAGCTGTACAGAGATCCCAAATCCCATATTTTTGCTGGAGCACATTGCCTTGCTCTGACTCCTTGCTCAGGCTCCGTTCCCATCTCACCACCCCGATGTCACCAGCCCTTGAAGGAGCCATGCTGGGACACCTCCCACAGCTGGGACGTGCCCTACCATGACCCCGCCACCTCTCACCTTGCAGGCACAGGTGAAGAAGCACATCCAGATGATCCTGGAGCAGCTGCTCCGCACGGTCAATCGCAGGGTGATCGTGCTGGACCGGGAGAACCCGCTGAGGGTGAGTCCCACTGTGCCACATCCCTTTGGGTCACACGGGAGAGGTGGCACTGCTTTGGGGGCCTGGCTGGGTGTGACTGGCTCTGCTCCTCGCTGGCCCTGCTGCCAGCACCCAGCAGGATGGGGATGGATGGCAGGGATGTGCCCGGTGGGATGCAGGGGGAAGCAGGAGCTGTGCTGGGAGCAGGGCTGGAGCAGCCAGAGGGCAGAGGGGAGGTGGGGCAGGAAAAGCTGTTTTGGGAGCAGTGAAGGGTTTGGGCTGCATTATCTGGAAATATCAGCTGAACCCGGCGAACCGTCGCAGTTTTACACGCCAAAACCGTGTGAGGAGCGCGCTGGACACACGGGAAGGGAGGCGGGTCAGAGCCCCGCACGGAGCAGCAATGGGAAGGGACAGAGCTGGGGCCGGCGGGGGCTCGGGATCTTCTCTGGGGACGTGGGGACAAACCCAGGAGCTGCACTGCGTCTTAGGGTGGGCGATGAGCTGTGTTGGTGTGTGTTCTGGAAGCTCGGAGCGGGGAATTGCCGTGCCGTGCCGTGCCGTGCCGTGCCGCAGGCTCCCCCGGCCCCCCATCCCCCCCCGAGGGGGAGGCGTGCGGGGTCGCGCTGGGCTCCATCCTGCTCCCACCCCTCGTTCCCAGGCTCTGTGAGTCAGAGCCGAAAGCGCCGGGCAGCGATGGAGGCTGGGGGGGATGAGGGGGAAGCACAGCCCGGGGCAGCGATGGGGGTGAGGGGCGATGAGGGGGAAGTGCAGTGATGGATGTGAGGAGGGATGAGGGTGAAATGCAGCCCAGGGCAGCACGGAGCGATCCTCGGCTGTGCCGCGCTCCTGCTGCTCGCTCGTGGCTCCACAGGCGCCCTCTGGCAGCTCTCCCTGCACAACCCCTGATGCTGCCATAGCCCCTGCCTCTGTCGGGAGTCCCAGACCCTCCAGCTCCAGCTGCTGGGAAGGGCTGAGGTGACCAAAAATCCCTGTGCCTGCACTGGGACAGCATCCATCCATCCATCCATCCATCCATCCATCATCCATCCATCCATCCATCCCAAGGCTGCTGGGCAAGAATGGAGTTGTACCTCTGGGTTATTTGAGCTCCTCATTCCCGTCTCCCTGTAAGCAGCCAGTTCATCTTCCCCACCCATGAGACCCCTGCCCAGCCCACCCTTCCCCCTGGAGATTTTGGGGACAGATCTCCTCTCTCCAGGCCAGAGTCTCACAGAGACCATTCCCCACTGTCTCTGCTCAGTGGAAACCCTCGGTGCCCCTAGTTAACCTGCAGGAAGCAATGGGAGGGATGGTTGAGCAGCCCCTGCTGGGCATTGATTTGAGTCTGGGGCATCTCAGGGAACCCCAAACAGAGGGAAATCCAGGGAAAACAGCCGCTGCCCCCTCCTCATTCTCATCCCCCTCCACAACAGAAGCGCACAGGCGGGAGAGGATGTAACAAAAATAGCGTCTCCTTGGAATTTATTGAATTCTCCTTAAATACAGCCGCTGCTCCCCTCGCCGTTCCCACACACCCGAGCTCCCCGCGTTTAACGGAATGGTTAAAAATAGAAAAGCTGGTGCTACCCAAACCCTACCGAGGGAGGGAGGGAAGGAGGAGAGGTGGGCAGGGGCTCAGTGCTGGGACGGCGCCCCCGCGCTCCGGGCTCACAGGAACCAGAAGCATTTGCGCCGCGATTTCTTCACGTCCAG
>NW_005054548.1:735661-739870 GCF_000277835.1 Geospiza fortis | reverse complement strand
TGCGCTGTTCCCTCTGGCGGAAAACGCGTCAATCTCCTCGCACCAGCCCCGTCCCATCGCATCAGCGAGGTGACACCGAGCGTGCCCGGGAACGGCCACGTGGCGCTGCCACCCCGCACACGGGGAGCGCCCCACGAGCCCCCCTCGGCGTGCTGACACCTCCTGTCACCTCCTGTCACCTCCTGTCACCTCCCCTGGCGAGGACAAGGAGTGTCCCAGGCATTTCTAGAGAACAGGGTGAGGGGTGCAGAGCAGGGAGCAGCCTCAGCTCCCCTGCAGTGACACAGGGAGGGGATGGCACTGCTGTGGGACCCTGAGGTGGGACAGGGCCAGGCAGGTCTGATCCCCTCCATGAGCCATCCCTGGGGCTGCTGCCCCTTCTCTGTCCCCCTGTGTCCCCACAGAGCCTCTCCTCATTCCACGGGTGGCAGTGAAAGCCACAGTGAGTCCCCAGTGGCCATTCTGGGGAGCCACCTCCCCCAGATGTGACATCTGTGCCGCTGCCATCCTGCCTGGGGACAGGCTCGTCAGGCCTAATTAGCCTGAAGTCCCCCAAGAGCTACAGTGAAGGAGTGTAGAGCAAGTATGGGGAGCAGGAGCGCTGAGGCAGCACTGCCACTGAGCACAGGGACACGAGGGGACCCCAGCCGGGCACCCCCAGCCTGAGGTGCCCCAAGGAGGGGGCACAGTGCTCGCAGAGCATGGCAGGGCAGTGGCACAGGTGCACCACGGTGATCAGGCACCACAGAGCATGGCTTGGGAGCAGCTCACCGTGTCCCACACATCCCAGTGCTAACAGCATCAGCATCTCCTAATTAACAGCAAATGGGAACACACCTGGCCAGCCACCTGCACTGCAGAGGGGGCGGCCAGAGGGACAGAAGGACACCCAGGGGTGCCTGGAAGGGCAGAAAGCTTTAACAAAACTGCAAGCCTCCCAATTCCCCCAAAGACAATGCTGGGAGGGCAAGAGATGCCTTTTCCCACAGCCCAAATGGGATCTGAGCAGAGAGTGCAGCAGAGGGAGGGGATTCCACACCCTGGCCCAGAGCCAGCGCTGGGGAGCAGAGCCCAGGCCCTGTGTTCCCAAACCACAGTGAGGGGCAGGAGCCCATGTGCAGCATCTGTGCAGAGCTGGCACAGGGACAACAGGATGCAGGCTGGATTTGGAGCGAGCCCACGCAGCAGCCGCCAGCGAGGCTTCCCCGATTGATTGCTGCTACAGCAGAGAAATGCTCTGCCATGGTGCCAGAGCAGCCCCTTCCAGATGCTGCACCTCCATGGAGATCACCCTGGCTGATCCTGATCTACAGGGAGGGAGGGACAGACCCAGCCCAAGTGACAGCCCAGACACCCAAAAGTGCTCTGTGTGTGGTGTCCCCAACATGGGGACAGGAGGTGCGGGTTTGGCTGTCACCCTCCCTGGTGCCTCACAGCCAGGGGAGAAATCTGGGAGTGCAGAGGAGCAGAGCCCAGGAGGTGCTCAGAGCTCAGGCCCTCACCTGTAGATGATGCAGGCACAGTCCCGGCAGGTCCCGCAGTTGGCGATGTCCTGCCCGGTCCGGTATGAGTTGCGCCTGTGACAGAGACGTGCCGTGAGCCTGGGGACCTGCTCTGGGTCTGCCCGAGTCCTCTGCTGCCCCTGTCCCACCCCAGCAGCCAGGACTCCCCTCCCTGCATCCCAGCTCCTTTTCTCCCTGGCATTCAGACCCTCTTCTCCCTGTATCCCCTCCCAAATCCCATCCCCTTTCCTCTCTGGGATGCATCTCCTCTCCTCCTGACTCCCAGCTCCTCTTCCTCTCTGGGATAGCCCCTCCTAAATCCCACCCCTTTTCTCTCTGGGATCCATCTCCCCTCCTCCCTGGATCCCAGCTCCTTTCCTCCTTGGCATTCAGACCCTCTTCTCCCTGTATCTCCTCCTGAATCCCAGCTCCTCTTCCTGTCTGGGATCCATCTCCTCTCCACCCTAGATCCCAGTTCCTTTCCTCTCTGGGATCCATCTCCTCTCCTCCCTGAATGCCACCCCCTCTACTCTATGAGATCCCACCCTCTCTCCTCTCTGGGATCCCAGCCCCTCTCCTCCCATGTGATCCTGATTAATACCAAGCCAGGTGCTTCTCTGATGGGATCACACCAGTGCTGGGCACTGTGGCACCCCCAAACCCTTCCTGCTGTGTCCTTCCCTCCCATCCCCATCCCAATCCCCATCCCAAGGCTCCCCACACCTCTCCCCACACGTGGTGCCATGGAGGGAGCACAAGGCACGTGGTGCTGCCCTGGCACAGCTGTGCCCTGGCAGATGGGCACAGGGAGATGCTCCAGACTCATCTCCAGCCTACGCCAGACTCAGAATTTATCTTTTTGATGTTTTTCTACCAGAGCATCCTTCTCCTCCTCCAGGAAGGTGCACAGGGCTTGGATTAAGCTGATTCCTGCCCAGGCTCAGCTCACGCTGCTGCATCCTCCCCCCTCTCCACAGAAGGGGTCTTCACCCCACATATCTCTGCTGCTGGCACCAGACCCCAACCCTGAGACACCCTGATCCCAAGGGCTGTACTGGGGTCCTCCTGCACCCCAGCACTGCTGATCCCTGCTCATTCTGCTCTGCCCAAAAGGAGCCCTGTGAATGCTGTTGGTCCCTTTGGGGCCCCTTCAGGGCTGTGGATTTTGGGGGCACAGCTGACAGAACATGTCCCACATCCACGTCACATTTCCTTCCTCCTTTTACTCGACCTTGACCATGGCTGTTCTCAGCCCTCAGAAACTGGGTCTGCTAATGCACCAAATTACACATTACAATGGGGATTTATTCTGCCAGCACCTGAATTAGATCATGAAGCCCTTTATACATATATATATATATATGTATGGTACGTAAATGTGTGTGCGCCTGCAGCTCTGGCGTTGTACAACAGCCCCCCTCTGCTGGGAGAGCTCATCCTGGGATACTCTTTCATGTTTTATATGGATAATTTTCTGTGGGATGTTGCTGGTGGTTGGTGCCAGGGTGTCTCAGCGCTGGTGGTTCTGCTCTGGTGTGCAGTGGGCACCTGGGATCTGACCTGTGGCAAACGAGGCTCTGCTGTTCTGCAGCACAAGGACACCAGGATAATATTTGATGTGATTTCCTATCCCTGCATTTCCTATCTCTGGGTGTCTTATTTGCTTGTTTGACTGTAACAGTAAATGGATTTGAGGTCTTAATTAAGGTGTCCCAGACCCCTGAGGGTCCCTCCCCACTGACAGTGCTCCAGGGGTGGCACAGGGGCAATGGGGACAATGTTCCCTGTGCTTCACTCACAGCCAAAACCATTTGATTTAATGGTTAATCATGGCAATCTTGGGCATCAGAAACAAGCCCCAGAGATTTTACAGGAGGATGCCAGGCCTGGCACCTCTTGGGGGTTTGTTGGTTGCACTTGTGGGAGATGAGTTTGGAGCATTTCAGCTCAAGGCCATGGTGGGCTGACCTAGAACACCTTCCTCACTTTCCTCCATCTGGCAAACCTGCCTGGGAGACCAAGGAATGCTGGCCTGGGGAACTCCCTGCCCCTTGGAGCAGGCCCTGGGCAGGGCAGGATGGGGGTGCTGGGCACCTCCCTGGGATGCAGCCAAACCCATCGCGGGGGCACCAGCCATGGATTTGTGCCAAAGGAACCTCCAAGGATGGGGCAGGGATGGGGTGCCTGGCCAAGCCTGCTGTTAGGATGTGACATTCTAGATCCCTTCTCCCAGTGACCAAGGGACAAATCAGCTGCAGCAGAGCCAGGCAGGAACCCAGCACCCTCTCATCCCCCATCCCTGGGCACATGGGGTCTCTCACCAAGACCTGGAGCCTCATGGACAGCAGCTCTGAGTTTCTCAGGGGGAAACACCCTAAGCTGGCAGCAGCATCCAAATCTCTGTCAGGGTCCCCCATCCTGCATCCCCAGCCCCCAGGACATTGTCCCCACAGCCCCCCACACTCTGTCCCCTCCTACTCACCCATCCCGCTGCGCCTCCTTCTTCTCCAGGTCCTGGATGACGTCCAGCAGCACCCGGATGGTTTGCTGGCTGGTCTCCAGCACCCCTTCCAGGGACTGCAGCTGGGAATGCAGGTCCCCCTGCTCCCCGGGCCCCCGGGGGCGCTCTCCCTGAGATGTCCGGGCGTCCTCAGCCCTCGCTGGTGGTCCCACCGGCCCCTTGGCCACCACCACCAGCTGCAGAAGG